>NC_089580.1:107293600-107593600 GCF_019320115.1 Miscanthus floridulus | reverse complement strand
GCGCGCGTCCGCGTAGCCCACCTCTGTCCGCCCCCGCACGCGCACCCTACCCTGTCACAGTGCCCACACTACTCCTTCCCAGCGACCCCGCTTCTCTCTCTCCGCGTGGACGGGATCGGGGAGCCAAATGAGGACGAGCACATCCTCCTGCAGGACGCAGATGCGCCATGCACCACGACCGCCGGCACCCTGCTCGCCGCGCCCGATCCCTCGGCGCCCATGACTATCTGAATACACCTCTGAAACATGAAACGCTATGCAACATACGTCTGAAACAGATAAAATATTTGAAACATGTGTGTGAAACATATGCAACATGTAGATAAAACATTTGCAACTTGCAACATGAAAACACTTACTGCAACATAAAACTGAAACAACTAAAAACCATTGGAACATACTCTTGCAACATGTGTAAAATATATGTAACATCCAAATCAAAAACGCATGCAAACATACGTCTGAAAAACATATGAAATATTTTGAACAAACGCTTGCAACATGCCTCTGAACACTTGCAACATATGCAACATCCCGATTTACTTTTGCAACATCCACATGAAACACTTGCAACATACCTCTGAAACATCCGAAACACTTGAAATATACGCTTACAACATGTCAGGCATGGAACTCTAGTGCACGACAACCAGCATGTCAGGCGCGCTGAGGAACTTGATAACCGCCTCGATGGGCAGATCGTGGCTGGGAGGCGGCGGAGCGAAGAGCACCACAGACTTGGCCCCCAGCGAGCTTCTTCCGCTACTGGGGTGTGAGGAGCCTCGAGGCCGGCGAGAAGCACGACACGGCTGCGACGCCCTCGCAATCTCTAGCTGCACGGGGAGGTGATGATGAGGACCGCGATGCCAGCGACAGTGATAAGGGCGGGGGCGGGCGGGAGGCGCGACTCCAGCGGTGGAGCCTGGTGTCGCGGAGCCAGGCGAGGGTCACATGGCGGAGCGGAGCGGAGCGGAGCGGAGCCTGCGGCGATGGTGTGGCAGATCAAGCAGAGCGGAGCCTCCGGGAGCGCGTGAGATGGAGTGAGAGATATTTTTTTATTTGAGAAGACGGTGCCCAGACGGACGTATGTCCTCACTGTATCATTATTATGGAAATCTAAACTCCTCTCGATATGGATGGAGGCACCGTTGATACAGCACGGACGGCAATGACCTCGTCCATGGACTCTACAATAATAATGTTTATGAGAAGATAATAAATAAATGAAAATAGTAGTAGTAGCAGCAGCAGCAGCTCTTTTTTGCGACATGTAAAATTATTGTTCAAATAGTGATAAATCAGATTTTAATTTGCTTTGGTCCCATGTGAATCCGTTTCATGAACTACGTTGGTAGAATTACACTACAGTGAATCGTGTGCGACCACTACAAATTCTCGACCCACCTGCGCCTATCTCTAACGGTGTCTCCAATCGACGAATTCAACTTTTTTTTTTCGACAACAGATGAATCCATTGTTGTGGTCCCTCTGCCAGTCCACACCGACACCGCTCACATCCTCATTCTCTCTGCCTCCTCCTAACCAGTTCGTCGGCCATCGTCAGTCCAATAAAAAGTTGTGGCCATCGTCAGATTTTGGGTCCGGAAGTTTGGTCCTGGAGATGGGAACAGCGTCAGAGTGGCGTAAGTTAATTGCGTCGATGCCAACACAAATAATCATAAGTCACATCAAGGGTTAATTACCAGCCAAAGTTAGCGGAATCAACGAATTCAGATATTTTGGTATGGAATTCCAGTTTGATTAAATTGAATAGGTAAGTTTTATAATGAATGACCAAAACAGAAGTCCTAATGTGAAGTTCCAATGGGATTGCCTTATTTGATTAAATTCGGATATATATATATGTTGGATCGTTAAAAGAAAATTAAAATTCGTTTAGAAAGTATTTGTACTCAAGGACGTACACATACTTTTGCACTGAAATAAAACAAAACACTGAACAGGGGATTGTGGGTTCCAATGGGATTGCCATATTTACGAGAAACAAACTCTTCACAGTGACCTATGTTCACAATGAAAAATGCAAACTCGTAACTCGATATCGAATTGTACTAGTATACAGCCAACGGCAGTCCAGGACGAAATATACATTATATTTGGATTCGAGAACGGGGAAGAGGCAAGGAACATCGGTGAAGGGGAGTTGGGATGGCAGTGTGACGTCTGCCCACCGCAGAATGGTCGCTGATCCGTGAGGTCAGGGTATCGCTTCGGTCTCTTCGCCGTGCAGTGATGCAGTGATGGTGTGGCCTCAGCCTCTTCATCTCTCCTAGACGTCGTAGCAATCATTCGACATTTGTAGCTAAGGTGTCAGCAGCAGGGGAGCCTTGGCTCTACCGCTTCCGTCGACCAAACAAGATGACAAGTCGTCTCGTTACAATAAGAATGGCCTCATATTTAACACATATCTAATGAAATGGATGCGTGCTCCATTCACCAGCACTTGTCCATCTGAAATACAAATACCCAACAATACGTAGGAGATGTTCATAATGCGTATGTCCATCAGCAGTGCTGCAAGAAGCCACACAAAGTCAATGAAAGAAAGAGACAAATTAAATAAATAACCCTTCTAGACCCATCAAAATTGTTGGTTTCAAGATGTAATAATGAAATCCCACAAACCTTCGTGGTATTGGGCCAGATCACTCTTCAGGAATTCAAGCGTCGCCTATACACCCAATCCTTGCACCCTGGGATGGCATATATCCAAGATTTTGGGTCCCGAAGTTTAGATCCCCGAGATGGGAACATCGTCATAATGGCACTAAATGTAAAGGCCTGTTTAGATTGTAGGTTTTTCGTAGGAAATTTACAGGAAACTAAAACGGAGGAAAGGAAAGGAAATATGCTGTTCGGAACATAGGAAAATATCCTTTCCATTCCTATGGAATACTGTAGTCTCTTCAAGATTTTACAGGAATGAAAAAATCCACTTTGTGCTCTAGTTTTTCTTCTCTTCGCGGAAGCCCGAGGCGTGCAGCGTGATTAGCATGAGCACATCAATGCGAGATTACTCCAGGCCGGCATATGCTGCCATACGTTTTGGAGGTCATTTTTTTAAGGTCATATGCTGCCATATGTTGTACCTCAGGGTAGCTTCTCCCACCCATTAAATAAGAATAAAAATAATCAATCATACATGGGTATTAGTTTATCATTGTACGTTTTTACAAAGATTTATCATTATGCGTTAAGTGCCTTTTATCAGTCATATGCTTTGGAATTCCTATGTTACAAATTCCTATGTTCCAAACACCTCCTCCTATTTCTTTCCTGTGTTTTTCCTTTCCTTAGTTTTGCCACTACACTCACCTTCCTTTCCTGCATTTTTTTCCATTCCAATGTTTTCCATTCCTTCGTTCCAAACAGGCCCTAAATTAAGTAAATTGCATTCAGATGGCAATAAATGTTTGCATCTCAAACAGTAGCAGATTATGGTAAGGAAGGAGAAGAAGTCCATGTTGGAAGAGATGGTGCTGAAGTTGAAGATCAGCCTAACAAAATGGTGAAAAACTTCTAAAGATGGACGGGAAGTCTGTTGGCAGTCTTTTCTCTCTGTCGTCTTTCTGTCTTTTGTTCTTCAGTCGGCTTGTAAAAGGCTTGTTTTCTTAGCAGTTCTGCTTTTAGGGGTTTGTCTTCTGTTTAGTGGAGAGCTGGTGAGGCTATAACTAAGAGTTTTTTCTTGTACCTGATACGTAAGCTGGTATCTCAAGCATACCTGTTTTAAGCTTTCTATAAAAGCTAGGCCAAGGCTGTTTGGTCTAAAAATAAATAAATTGCCTTGATGGCAACATATAAATAATGATACACATATATGCTCCTGAACTAAAACAAAACAAACATATAGTAGCCGCTTTGAGGAGCAATGCAGATTAGGTTAGGTTGCCAACCTTTTTTTTTTATTTTGGAAAGGAGCTCCGTGCGGCGTTCATTGGAGACCAGGGGCTATTTGATGTCATCCTAGGCAATGTCTGGCTAGGCAAGCGATCCAGGCCCTAGGCGTCCGGAATTGAACACCTAGGCACTGCTTGTCCTAGGCAGCCAGCCGCTGCTGTCAACCAAACACCCGAGGTGCAGGATAGGGATTTGAATATTGCGGAAATTACTGAAATTTTAGCTGATTTTTCGAAACTTTGAGAAATGGTAACTAAATCTGAACAAATCTCATCCAAATTTAAAACCTAATTACTGGGATGCGAATTTACCCTAGTAGGACCCAACATCGTGAAATTTTGGCCAAAATTCCAAACCCTGCATTGGACTACAAGTCCATCTGCTACTTAGAGCAAACCTACCTACCTATCCATGATAACAATAGAATTGCATCTCAAACCATTGAGAAAATCTGTGGACTGAGTTATAAATAATCATTTCAAGCAAGAGAGAACAAAAGGAAAGAAAAACATAGGATAAAGATTGGAAGGATAGCCTTGTGTGATAATTATCTGTATTTATTCTTGGATATAGACATACTTTTGTACAGAAACAAAATAATCATTGAACAGGGATTTTGGATGGAGTATTTGTTTCTAATGAATAAGTAGTACCATATAAATCTTAATGCTGTCAAGAGAAAGAAGATAGTAATGGAATTAATGGTACCTTCCTCAGGATCGCTTGATCGAGCATGTGACAAGCGTTTATATTCAAGGCTATCAAGCCTTTGTGGGAGATGTTCATAAAGAGGCTTCATATTTATGGCAGGGCAGTATTCGACGATAACACTGGTAAGAGCAGAGTAACTCCCAAGACTGCCAGGTAAGGATGTTAGACGTTTGCAACTAACGAGTCCGAAATGTTTTAATGCGGGCATGTTGCCCCACTCTGGAGATTCCAACTTGTTGCAGCTCCCAATACCCACATATACGAGCGCATCCAAATGCCCTGATATGGAACGAAGCTCAGGGCAGTGATTAACTGATAAATCTTTGAGAGATGGTGGTATATTTGGAAGTGTTGCTAACTTATCAGAGCCGCGTACATATAGACTCTCTAGGCAATGCAAAGATTTAGTACTTCCTTGCAATTGCTCTGGTGCTGCTGTGAGGTTGTTGCCATGCTCCACCTGTACACTCATCGGCTCTGTATCATCTTTTCCCCATATGAACTCAAAACTACGGCACCATTCAATACGGATATGTGTAATGGATCGAGGAAGGACGAGCAGCTCGGTTAAGCTTTCACATTCATCTATCTCTAGTTTCTTTAGCTGTGGCAGGAGCTCATCCCTTGCTCGTGTTGCTACACCATTCACCTGTGCACGCCCAGTTAGCTTAGAGCACCAAAGAAATTTTAATTTCGTTAAGGATACCAAGCTAAGAAATTCTTCGTCTGGCCAGTAGATGACAGAACTGCAACTACAAATCTCAAGTGCTTGAAGATGTCCAAACCATTTCCAAATCCCAACAATATGTCGTGATGGACTTGAGGCGAATAAAAAGCCGCAGCCAGTAATATTCATTTCTGTAATTGATAATTCCTGATTCTGATCAAGCTCCAGCGCTGCTTCTGTGCCCCTTACAAGCAATTCCAACACAGACAACTAAGACATGCATCTGGATGAAATTAATGAAAGGGACAGCTGTGCCTTGTCTTCTCTTATCTTGACAACCTTGATCGTCGGTACTTCAGGTAGAGTTGTCAATTTTGGACAGTCCTCAATACAAATCTTCTCAAGGACAGGAAAGGTTACTTCGTCCCCCTTTCCTTCAGATGCTACCCATCTCTCCAGGCTCTTCAAATCACACAACTTGAGTTCTTTTAATGCTGAAAATTCCATGAATGCTATATTTCTGCACAGGCTCCGCAGTTTATACAGCTTTTTCAGGTGAAGGACTTGAAGAACTCTCATATGAGAAAATTCAGGGAAGTCTTCACACATTGTACAACCAATTAAATGGAGCTCAGTCAATTGCTGCTGAAACAAACCAAGATCTTTCACCCATGTCGGTATATTGCTACCTTTGTAGTTTACTATCCTTAGCATCTCCATCCCACCAGGAGGTTTAAGAGCATCTAGCACCTTGCTGTGACAATCTGATATTAATTCCTCATCATCCTCACTATTCCATTTCAGAGATAAGTGTGTAAGTTTCTCTTTAATTCCAAGACTGGCAGCTTTCACATGCTCTTCAGTTGCATTTTCAAGGCCATTTAAATCTAGTTCACCGCAGAGATTTAAGTGTTGGAGTTCACCAACAGTGCTACAACTGGAGCTGGAACCCACCACAAAATATGTTAAAGTCTGTAGAGAAGTTACTTGTCCAAGGTCAGGAGGCATGCATTCTAATGATGTGCATCCATTGGTGTAGAGATGCCGGAGGCTTCTCATATATTTCATATTATTTGGAAGCCGGCAAAGAGACCGACAATGAGAAACATCCATGGTCAATAAATTATATAGTAAAGATATTTCTTGAGGAAGTTCTTCAATCCACCAGTTGCTTGACAAGTTAAGATACCTTAGGTGCTGCAAGTGCCTTGGCTTAATTGGAAAAATTTTCAGTCGACACAGCTGCATTGCCCGTAAGGAATTGTACTTCGATAAATGTGGTGCTGACTCATAATAAATCCACGGATGTGAATATAACAATGTTTGTAGTGTTGAAGAATGCTTCTTCAGAAAATCATCCAAACGAGTGCCAAGTCATTGGTATGATATAAACATGTGGCGAATAGGCTTGGACAATGACATCACATTGGCCCTATCAACTATGGTTGCACATTCTTTTCCCATGATCGAGAAAGCCACATCGTGCATAAGATCATGCATCCTGCATGTTTTTCCACCACGGAGCTGTTTTCGCCTTCCATAGAGATCAATCGGTGGCGGGGTTTGCTTCACATCTTGAAAGAAAGATCTCCAAGCTAGTTGGTTAAAAATTTCTTTACCTATCAAGTCAGGATTATCTTCATCTTGCGCGGGTATGAGGTCGTGAGCCATCCATAGTTGGATCAGACTCTCCACATCAATCTCATAATCTTTGGGAAACACAGCACAGAATGCAAAGCATTGCTTCATGTCTGACGGCAGGTCATCATAGCTGAGCTTCAGTATAGGAAAAATCTCTGTCCTCTCATCGCAAATGTTGCTTTTAGCTAACATATCCTTCCATTCTTGTATGCTGGTCTTGGTACTCAACATTGAGCCAAATGCTTTGGCTGCCAAAGGAGAACCAACACATCTGTCGACAATCTTATCAACAACCACATCTAGCTCATCACTGCTTGGCTTTTGCACGCTGAATGCTCTGCTTTGGATTATTTCCTTCATATACTTGTGACCCAACTTTTGAAGGTTATAGGCTCCAGGTGCACCCATGGTCATAACTCGAGCTACTTGTACATCACGGGTTGTTGTCAGTATTATGCTTCCCCTGTCACCTTGCTTAAGGCATGTCACCAGTTTCCCCCACTTATCAGGATCCCGATTCCAGACATCATCCAACACAATGAGGTATTTCTTCCCACTAACTTCTTTCCGGAGTTCCTGCAATGCTTTCTCACGATCTTCCTCATGTCTCTGGCAGATTTTGCTTGCAATGTTAGCAATGTCAAAATCTTCTGACACACAACACCACCTCCGGAGACTGAAATGCTTCTCAATTTCAGGGTCATTGTAAATGAGCTGCACAAAAGTAGTCTTGCCCAGACCGCCAATTCCAATGATAGGATCAACCATGGGAACGCCCCCACTACCATGACCATCTTGCTCAAGCAATGTCTTTACGATCTTGGCCTTCTCCTCACTTCTGGATCTGCTGACAATGTCCATATCAGAGTCAACCATTATGCTATCAGTCTGCCGCCACCTCCACAACACCGATGGCGGCACTGGCACATGCTGCCTCTGTGTGAAGCTGAAATCATTCATCTCTTTCACAAGGACCTCTATCTTCTGCACAATCTTGTGCAGCTTCTTGCTCATCCTGTAACGAAACACGATGGGGTTACGAGCAGGGAAGAGGCTTACGACATCATCCCGAGGTTGACGTAGTGCCCCTTTTTCTTGGCGTCACGCCGGAGCGATTCATACTTGAACTCGTCGAAGACGTCGATCCCCTCATAGGACACCTTCTTGATTGCATCGAGCCAAGCACCAACTCCTGGTCAGCTAGCCCCCTTCTCCGCATCTTCAATGACGTAAGGATGGCCGGGAGCCTGCTCCATGCCTTGCATCACCTTGTACTCATCCAGAAGGTAGCTGGACGCCTTCTCCTTCAGCGATTTGACCAACGCCCCGACCACCAACTCAGCCATTGTTGCTCTCGCAGCTCACCAGCAGAGCGCACGCACAGCTAGCACTCAAGGAAAGCACGGTGGAGTGTTTATGCCTTTATTATGGAACAAATTAACCGGTCCCAACTAATTAAAGAACGCTTCTGCTTTCTGAGGACAAGGACGAGTGGGTTTGGCTTCCGAGTGAGTGAACCAATTAATAATATGCAGTCCAGAAGAATCTCACATGCATGGTCTACTTTGTCTGGGAAGAAACATATGTTTATGAACCAAAAAAATGAGACAATGGCAACTGCCCCTAATGAGAGGTTTTTTTTATGGCATGAAGTCATAATTTCAAGTTGCAATCAAATTCTCGATATGAAGAATAAATCAACTATACTGATGATTTGGGATCGAAACCATCATCAGTGCTTGAGATAAAGTGCAATTTATGAATCATAACGTTTGATCTTTAAATTTAGCGGGCGTGGCGTCTGGCCTATGGCGTGCATGTGCATGTGAACATAGAAAGATGCCCCCGGTTTGGAAGGAATACTCTAAATAAAAGCTCCACTTTGGAATTCAAAATAAACAAATAAAGTATACTTAATTTATTCTTGGTAATGCTCCACATTATCAGCTTGCCCTTGATCAATTTTGAGGTGGGAAGCATGTGGATGCGTAGTTGTTAAAGGTGTCCACAGCAACCTTAAAATATGCGCTTGTTCATGACCAACGACCGGCTTCCAAGGGCGGTCTTAAGGGCGTCCTCAAGAATGTAAGTCAGTTGCTATTCTTATATGTGACATCTCCATGTGAGCGATCACTGATATAAGGACACTCACAGTATAGAAACTTAAGTAGTTTCTATTAGATATTAAATGCACTGTCACGTAATTATTTTGTTGAAATGGCACCATATTTGTTGAAGAGAGGGGACGAAAGAAGAAGAAACCGTTTCTTGAGAGGAGATAGTGTCTTCGCGTGAACCCGAGACTGAAGAAACTGACTCGGTATTGCATTGGATGGCGTGCTTCGCTTCAAATCCCGTGCAGTCGTCCAATAGAGCTCGCACGAGGCCGTCTAGACGCCGTCCGCCTCCTCCCCCACCGCCTCGGCCTCCCGGCAGCCGGCGCTCGCCGTTCACGGCCCTGCCTCTCCCCCACGGCGGTGGCGCCGCTGCTTGCCGGACTACAGAAGCGAAGCCCATCCGCCTTGCCCTCCCGGCGGGCGGACACAGGCGACAATGGATGGGAGTGAAAAGAAAGAAGAGCCAAACGTGCAGGATCCGAAGATAGTGAATGGTTGGACAAATTTTTATCTAGGATCAGGTAGAAAATCTTGCAATATAGTATTTTCACTATAGAAACTGCTATGTTTTCTTGTATTACGAGTGCCCTACAGTTTACTCGTCCAAATACTCATCTTTTGGCAACGTCCAATAAATCTATAGGTCCCACATTATTAAAAAAAAAAATACTAGAATTAGAGAGAGCTACCTCCGTCGTCTTCATCGTCTTTTCTATGGCTGTAGGTGACCGACGCGCAAGAGGAGGCAAGAGGCAACGAACGCACGAGCATCTGAAGCATGGGGGTGGGAGATGCTACAGGTGGCCGGATCTTCTCCCCATGAGCCATGAGCCCTCCGCATCTCTCCATCGTCGTCGCCGGCCTCGGACCATCGACGCATGCGCGCAGTCCTCCCGCCACGCTCGCTACAGGCCGGCCCCGCACCGTCGCCTCGCCCCCACTGCGCTCGGTGCCGGCCGGCCCTGCCTCGCCGCGTGCTGCCAGGCCACCGCTCTCGCTGTGCGCGCCGCTGGCCGCGGCCACACCCTCGCTTGCTGTAGCCCTTCGCCACCGGTCAGCCCCATGCCCCAACCGCGTCTCTCGCACAGCCAGGGAGAAGGGGTCGAGATGGAGGAGGTGGGTCCCACGAGACTAGCGTGGGAGGACTTTTCTCTTTTATCTTCTCTTTCTTCCATGCAAAGTGGGGAAAAAATTCTATAGAAACTGCAACCAACCTATTACATAACCAATGAACACCGATGAACATCTAATCTATCATTAGTTGATCATCTCTCATTCACCACAAGTATCTCATTTCATCCCCCACTTTTTCCCACTTTTCGATCTCCAATCTTTCGTTTTCATGTCTATGTAATATGTGAGGAACGCGTATAGTAGTCATGATCATTCTTGGTCATCGGGACTTCATGACAGGCAGACACCACTACTATTAGCATTATTTTGGATACTTAAATGTTATTCATTATGAGTTTACATTTCATTTAAAATGATGAACTATTAATCTTATTCCACCAAGTTAGACCAACTCACTTAAGTTAATCATAGCCTTTACTTAACCACTGGGCTTGGATCTCGCGTAATTGCTTAGTTGGCTAGTTTCGATAGAAATCAAGTGTGAGCAGGTTCTCACTCTCGCGTGTGTAGGACCTACACTGGGATAAGTAACTACTTAAAACTTGCAAGGGTGTCAACTTGATTCAAACTACTCAATGTGACTAAGGACCAACCTTGATTTGAGATAAGTGACTAATGATCAATTGATAATTCTCTACTCAAACGAGGGTGAGGTCACTGTGAGTGTTGGATCTCAAGTGACGTAACTCGTGGAGTAGCTAAAGACTGTTCATGGGATAGTGAGTTTGAGTAACCACCCGTACAGACCGCATATCGCTTATGGGGGCGGATTCGGCGTGAGGGGTGATGTGGTGTAGATGAGATGTCATTACATCGGTACCCATTCAAAGTTTGGCAGGAGTGAGAGGAACAGGGCGGTCGTAGCTTGGCAGGCGGCCAGCAGGAGTGAGAGAATGAGGACGGCTGTGGCTTTGCATATGAGGCGAGACGCGGCGGCTAGCGAGAGCGAGATGCGTGTAGTGGCTGAGGGTGGGGAGGCCAGGAGGGCAAATGAAACTTAGGGTTTCTCGAAACATGCGGACTATAAATATGTGACTGCTTTGATATGGGCCAAAATTCCTCTATTGGGCTTCTTTAGTCCTATATTCCTCTATTGGCCTTCTTTAGTCCTATATTCGCGTAGGCAGCTAAAATACTCAGGTTCCCCGATGGGTAACGAGGACAGGTACTAGAAGAATGTTCTCGAACCCGCTTTACCCAACGGGGATCATTTTTGGCCGTTAAGAACCCAGCGGGTACTGATATTTTTCCCCATCTTTATCCCCTAATGGATCAAATCCCCGTCGGGTATCGGCTATCGGGTATCGGAGCCCGTTTCCATCCTTAATTCAAACCGTTCGTCGAGATGAGAGCCACATTGGGGGAAAGGTCAGAACTTTGAGGCAACCCTTGTCTGGGCATAGGTATCGTGGTTCGTCCTTTTGGTATCCGTGTGGGTACAGTTATACACCTTTGCATAGATATTTTCGAAAGCCTGAAGTCTTCGGACGAAACTATTTGGTTGTTCTCACTTCTACACTCCGTGTAGTGATAATTATTGAACTTGATGATAAGATGACTTGTAATATTGATCACTTAACCATTTTCTCACACGATACTTGTACATTTAAGTACACTTGTTAGGACTTGAAAGATGAATAGATAGGTACATATACTCTTAATGTTAATGAATTTAAATGTATAGAATGCCATGAATTTTGCAAGACCATTATCATGAGTTCCATGATGCATCCTAGCTAGATTTTTATTGGTATAATGTCAATGCAAGATGAACCTGTGCAATGAAAGGTTTTGTAAATATAAAATCATACACCCAAAAGCAGTTTTCATTGGGTGATGTAGTTCTGCTGCGTTAATTGTTATAACCAGTAAAGCTATCGATTGATATAACCAGGTTATGATGTGGTACTTAAAATATATGGCACAACCACAGCTGTGCAGATTGTTAGAAGCGAGGCATAAATTGTTTTTTTTTCTAGAAAATAATTTTACATGAGAAACAGTGCATTTACTTGTGCTTCAGAAGTGAAACATTTGAAAGGCCTCTAACGGCGGTATAATGTGTTCGACCGTAGGTTTTGTTCAATGAGGATGAAGAACCCTGGTGATGTGTGTCTTCAAAGACGCGTAGTGAAAGATAGGTAAATCTTTGTATACATCGCATTCATGAAGTACAGCCATGAGATTGTGTGTTGAAACGAAAATGGCATGGTTTGTGCCAATATAGATACGATATTTCTACCTATTGGTGCTACTTTTGAACTTAATAGTTCATGGACATCGATTGATTGTTTTATACTTGTGATGCCATTTAAATCTAGCTATGTTTGCTCTATGTAATATGATGTATTAAATGAATTATGCTCCTATTGAAATGATCCAAATTAAATCTAAGATTGTTGGATTGCAATTTTTCTGACAGTTGGTTTTCTTTTTTCCTATCGGTTACTCGTGACAGTGATAGAATTCTATACTTGGTGGCTGGAAATTGTCCTGTCGACATCTAGGAATTTTCATGTCGATGCGTTACCGACAAAGAAATTGGTGCATCGATAGGGAAATTAGTCCACCGACAAAGAATTTTTATTTTTGTGTCGCTTTATTTTTGTCAGTATTTTGTATTTTCCTGTACACCGACAGAGAAATCATTGTTTCCAATATATAGTGATTGTTTTTACTATACATGTACACACAGCGTATATTTAAGTGCATAGCAAAAACCTAATAAAAAGACAAAATGTCTTATAATTTGGAATTGAGGGAGTAATAAAATTGAGGTAGTAGAAACAAGTCAGATAATAATAACCAACATAATAAATTAAACAAAGTATTTTTCCAACAAGAACTACGAAGAAATTTTCCAGCCTGACAAAAATAAGCAATGTAATTACCGAGTAGACTATTAAAATATGGCATAATTACTGCTATATGAAGGACCTGATTATTAGTGGAAAAAAGGGCCCCAGCTCGACTGAAACTGGTGACCTCACCGTCACCGGTGATTCCATCGGTGCCGGGAAGACGGCGAGTGAACCGCACCAGCACCGTTGCCCTTCCTATAAGGTTTGCTCAGCACCACCGTCGCCATCGTCGTTCTTCTGCTGCTTCTGTTATCAACGGTGGTGCCTCTCCATCCATGGTCACTACTTGTCCGGGCAACTGTCCTCGGCTGATCTGGTCGATCATGGTGTTGCGGTGAATTATGTTGCGCTCGTCGGCGCACCATATCTATAATAGTTTGTAGCCTTGCCCTCTTTGCAGACGGCACCCGTGGCTTCCATGTCGGCATGGGAGTCGTCCTGAACCGCCATGTTGACATCACCATTGTCTGCCATCTAGTCATCTCGTATCTCTCTTTCCAGCTCATCAATGCCATGTCCTCGTCGGTGAAGTACGGTGGTTCCTTGGTGGTTAAGATCGGTGGTGGTCTGAATTCGACAGGTTGCTCAAGACGGGAGTTCAGAGATCTGATGGACTCGTACTTGGCCTTCCAGAGCACGGCGTCGTGGTCGGCGACGAGGCGTCTCAGCTCTTTGCTAGCGCACTCCACCCTCGCGACGTCCTCAGCGACGTGGAGCCTACACAGGATCGTCATCTGTAGGTCGACGGGAAGGCACGCGAAGCTGGGCAACACCGGCACGCCGCTGTGAAGGCAGATGGAAAGAAAGAGGCGGCGGCACAGCTGATCTGCGAAAAGCTTCCAGAGCCACGGCGCGCCGCCATTGGCATCATCCGGCGACGACGACGACGTCGTCAGCGCGCGAGCCGCGTCGTCCATGCCGCCCGAGATCACGGGCGCGAGAGCCGCCAGCGGCAGCCGCTCCCTGCGCGCGTTCCGCTGGCGGCCGTTGCAGTCGACGTAGGCGTCCACCACGATCTTGCCGCCGCCGCAGCATCCCCGACGGCGCCCCCGCCGTGAGATGCACAACACGGCGGCGTCCGCGTCCTCGCGGTGGGCCAGCTGCGGCACCGCGTAGCGGCGGGATACAGACCAGGGCGTCGTCTCCGGCGCGTCGCACGGCAGGAAGCCAGCGGAGAGGAAAGCGGCGTCGGCCACGATGCACAGGCGGCCGAAGAGGTCCTCGGCGTCCCAGTGGGCGCCGTCGGTGACCTTGTTGAGGGGCCATGACTTCTTGGCGGCTGCCATTGCCGTTGGTACAGATGCGTTATTTCCGTTGGTACAGATGCGTTATTTGGTGGTCACGATCCACTTCGATACAGCGTCGGCAGATTATATTGTACATACATATAGTAAAATAAAATATTGTTGAGGGTTTCAGCAAGAATAAATAAGAGAAAACAAACTTGGCCCCGCTCGTTCTCGTTGTGGACTCTCGGTCGCATGCATTAATCGCCATATTAAAGATTTCCTAGAAGCCCCTTTTGTCACGGCTCATCTAAAACAATTTCACCGGTGAAACAAAGCTGGTGAAGCCAGAAAAACTGGTTTTTTTCGACTCCTAGTTCATTTTAATTCCGGCTTACAAAACAGCTTCACGCTACAGTACCTCGATTTACGCAAAATAGATGAAGCCGAAGCTGACATAAGCCGTGCCAAAAGGTCAAACGTACTTACTCCGTATGTGCGGTAGGGCGAGCATGGGTCCCCTGTGCTGGATAATTTTTTATTGTAGCAGCATTCGCCGATGTGGCTGCATGCACGTACGCTATTGCAATATGGTCTTGACGACCCTCCACCGGCGTTTCTACATAGTCCGGATGACCGATATCGACTAAATATAATAGATAATGAGCTTCTATATACTACCGAAAAAACACCAAAATAAGTCCACAAAGATATAAACAATTTCAAGCTAGGCACCATAGAACGTGATTTTAGTAAACATTTGAAACTAGTTTCATAATTTGCGAGCCAAAATAAAGTTTCTATGAATTTTCTAAGATTAAATCAAATTTTAGGATTTTTAATTGCATTATTTTCCATGTAAAATATTTAGGAAAATTTTTGAAAGAATTATTTTTATGATTATTTGGATATTTGTTTCAAAAAATATTTCAAGTCTGATTACCTCTTTGATCTTTCACCTGGTCCGATTTATTATCTAGCAAAACCACTCAAGGTGCAAAAACAAACGGTTTTAAAAGTTAAGGGTGTAAAAAAACTAGATCGGTAGTTTAGGGAGGAAAACCGGATGACCACGCTAGATGAGGAAAGTAAAATATGTTGAAAAATATACGGACTCTATCCTAAAAGGAAAGTAGAAGGGGGAATTCTAATCCTAATCTGTTTGTATGTGGACTCTTACCAAACTCCTAGGCCTTAGCAGGACTATATATACGTGGGAGCTTTATGTTATAATCATCAATATTGAGAGAAATAAATAATAATCTCCCTATCTCTTATGTCTATGTGTTCTACTTTTATCTACTATGTTGATCCGATAGACGGAGAGAGAAAGGTTCTAACCGCTAGCAACATGTTTTATAACACGTTATCAGCACGACAAGTTCTTCGTCGACATTGCTGTTGAAGCTGCCACCGATCTTCGGCACCGACGCTCATGCCGACGTCCCTGCCACGACTACTTCGACGACGTCTACATCTAACGTTTTTAGCGGAACAGCTCTGCTATCTCTACCGGCATCTAATCTGCACTGCATCGATATACACCGTTATTGTCAAGTAGGCAGTTCTACGACAATGCCAAACGTCCTACGCGGTATGTATCTACTAACTACTACCCTACGTGCTATGTGATGTAGATCAAATTGACATCCTTTATAAGGTACGGAAGAACCGCATCTCATAAGATTGTGTCTGTGCCTATCATTAAGCAGGGCTATTGTTTTGCCCTAATTATTCTCTACACATGTAGTAAATAATGATTCGTGCTTGTACATGTAGTACATATGCATTTAATATGTACATGCACATTACTTGTGTACAATCCATACGGGCTTGCATCCCATCAGAACTCGTAGTGTCAGCCTGCACAAGTAGAGAACAAACTTTCGGTTTAAGGCTTTAGTCTCGAGAAGGTAGATGATGGACGCCAGTACTTAAGTTCTGCCAGCTACACTCTTAGCAAAGAAGAGAAGGAACGCATGTTTGAATGCTTAAACAGCATCAAGATCCCATCTAGCATCTCCTTGAATGTAAAGGAAAAAATAAATGTGGCAGAGAAGAAATTCCTAAACTTAAAGTCTCATGACTGCCACGTACTTATGACGCAATTGCTTCCGGTTGCATTGAGAAGGATTCTACCTCCAAATGTACGATTAGCCACGTGAAACTATGTGCATTCCTCAACGTAATTTCTCAAAAGGCAATAAATCCAGCGTATCTAGCAAAGCTACAGAATGACATGATCTAATGTCTTGTCAGCTTTGAGTTGGTGTTCCCACTATCCTTCTTTAATATTATGACGCACCTCCTAGTTCACTTGATCAAAGAGATTGGTATTCTTGGTCCTATGTTCCTACACAACATGTTCCCCTTTGAAAGGTTCATGGGAGTCTTGAAGAAATATGTTCACAACTGTGCTCGCCTAGAAGGAAGCATCACTAAGGGCTATGGAACAGAGGAGGTCATTGAGTTCTGTATTGATTTTATTTCTGACCTCGACCCGATTGGTATTCCTAAATCACGGCATGAGGGGAGACTAAGTGGAAAGGGAACACTAGGGAAGAAAGAATATATTGGCAAGGAGGACGATTATTTCCATAAAGCACACTACACAATTCTGTAAAACTCCTCCTTGGTGGATCTGTATATCGAGGTACACAATGACATTGTACGTGGCGAATTCCCAGGGAGGACTGAAGCCTAGATTATGCGTCGGCACATGGAAACTTTCGACGGTTTGTTGCGAAAATGATGTCAGGGTGACGAGAGTCTGGATGAGCAACTGTACTTGTTGTCTAGAGAACCATCTTGACATATCCTGACTTTCAAAGGGTACTAGATAAATAGCAATACATTTTACACGATACCCAAGATAAAAGGAGCACCAACCAAAATAGTGGTGTCTGCATAGATGCCATAGACCCAAATAGGAATAAGAAAACATATTATGGCCGCATAGAGGAGATATGCGAACTAGATTGGGGACCTTAAGGTCCCTTTGTTTCGGTGTCAATGGGTGAGGGTGACCAGAGGTGGGGTAACAATTGACCATCAGTACGGAATGACAATAATGGACCTCAATAATCTTGGGTACAAAGACAAACCATTCGTCTTAGCTAAGGATGTGAATCAGGTGTTCTATGTGAAGGACATGTCCACCAAACCGAAGAAAGGGAAAAACAACAACGTCTCAGACAATGAGCCAAAGCGCCACATAGTTCTTTTAGGGAAAAGAAATATCGTGGGAATCGATGACAGGTTAGACATGTCAGAAGATTATGAAAAGAATGACGGAATTCCACCCTTCACAGTGAACAGGGACCCAAGCGTCCTACTAAATGATGAGGACACTCCATGGTTGTGGCACGATCATAACTAAGGGACATACGTCAAGAAGAAGTTCATTATTGTTCCCGCTTGTTAGGGTGATGTATTAGACCTATTACGTAATAATTGTGACTTTAGATTTTTCTGTCATGTTTTTCATATTTTCTACTATTTAAATGAATTTTTTGCTTGTCGATGGATTTCCCGTGGAGAATGTGCGATGAAAAATCAAATGATCAGCGTTAATAAGATGTGAAAACTATTTTCCTGTAGAAAAGCAATAGTTTTAATAATTTTAATTAAGAAGTACATTTTTGCATGGTGGAAATTGTGATTATTATTTACACTTTGTTAAATATTTATACGGTAAAACAATAGAGTTTAGGTTATAGATTTTTCTTGTGTACAATAACGCAAAACCTTGTCCAGATTTTTTTTTGTATTTTTGACTAATATTTTATTTACTAGGCAATTAACAACTCTCTAGATATATATAAAAGAAATATATAAAAAAATAAAAAACTTTAGAAAACTGGCGGGAAGCCAAACTGCAGCCCACCTTTACTCTCGGGCCGTGGCTGCACCTGAGACTAAAGGTCAGACCTATAGTCTCGGTTCTAACCATCACCTAGGACTAAAGGACCTTAAGTCTCGGGCCGTGGCTTCATCCAGGACTAGAGGTCCCTCCTATATATCGCCTCCTCTCTTCTTCCTCTCCATCATCTCGTCTTCTTCGCCCGAGAGCCATCGCGCCACCGCCGATCGATCATCTCCGCCTTCAGCACCGCGTCCACGTGCGCGCACCTCTCTCGCCGTCTCCACCGAGGGCCCGGCTCACGCCTCTCCTATCTGTGCGAGGCGCCCAGATCTAGATCCATCACCGTCGTCTTCACCCTCGCCCAGATCTGATTTGGATCCACTACCATCATTGATCCTCGTCCTCATCATTGCTGGCTCCATGTGCCTACCTCCAGCACCACCTCTCATCACATGCATGCTTCGTCCCCGGCTCCACGTGCGTCATCCTCGTCACCCTGCCAGCACCCTCGTTTGTCCCTCGCTCGTCCTCACCGCCAGAGCGCGTCATCCTTGTCTAAATCATCTCCGATCCAGCACCGACCTTGTCACCCCAGCGGCACCCTTCGCCTCATCACCCTGCTGGCGCCCTCACTCATCCCTCGCTCGTCCTCGCCGCCGAAGCACATCGTCCATGCATGAACTTCATCCTCGGCTAGCTCTACGCGCACACGCTCATCGTCCTCATCTCTGGCCGGCCGCCGACGCGTCACGCGCGCCTCGGCCCTACCGTTCTCGATCGTGCTCGCCGTGCTCATGCTCATTGTGTTCTCATCCCTCGCCGTGCTTGCCGAAAAAACTCCGTTTGCACACATGTGAGCAACAGTGTGTGCAAATATGGTGTGTATGAGTGTGTGTGTGTGCATATTATTTTTCGGCATAGAAAAAATATAGAAAAAATAGATAGATTTTATTTGTAGACAAAATAGAACAAATGTAGTAGTTTACTTTAATATATATATATATATGTGGAAAAAATGTTGTGTGCTATGAATTGTAGAAAAAAATGTAGTAGTGTACTACAATATATAGTTGTAGAAATATAGTTGAATTTTCATCACAATTGAAAAGATTGTTTTTATTAGTGCTATAAATTTTTTGGTATATATATCTCAATTTTGATATATTGACATTATTAGTGTGACATGAATTTTCATATATTTATATACACTAATATTGATATATATCCTAATATCCTGAGCTTCGCTCCAAACCCTAACCCGACCGAGCTCCGCTCCAAACCCTGACGAAGGCGTAAATTATAACCCTGAATTCTATATAGTTATATATATTTGAATTTTATTCTTCATAATTAGTGTGACATGAATCCGCTCAAAACCCTAACCAAGGCGCAAACCATAACCAGATCGAGCTCGGTGTAAATAATTACCCCTGAAGTCTATATATAGTTATTTAAGTTTAAGACACTGGCTCGCTACATTTGTATATGCATGACTGGTGTATGGTTTTCATTTATATATAGTTGTGGTAATTAAGATGGCCGAGCCGCAAGACGACTACGACCAGAATGAGGCCATGATGAACATTATCAATACCGACACTCAATATGGCCCCAACTAGAACGAGGCTGACCTAGTGTTCGATGGCGGCTCTCAATACTTACTGAATTTTGAAGATGAGCAAGAACTTCTTGTGCAAGGAAATCATGTGCAAGAAAATGCTGACGAGGTATATTTGTTAATAATCTTGCATCTCTTATATATATGAAATTAAACATAGTTCCAATAATTCATATATATATATGTATTACTGAATATTTGTGTTTGTATGTATGTAGCCCTCTGGATCGATGATGTCGATGAAAAGTAGTAAAAGTGTACGAGGCCTGACAAAACCGTTAGAGGGCCACTACATAATCATAGAAGTCGATCCTAATACCGGCGAACCACTCCAGCCAAAAAACAATGCTAAGAAGTTCATAAACCACTATGGGGTTCTTGTTCGGGACAGGCCCCGATCAGTGTCCGTGAATGGAAAAAGAAGAAGGATGATCCTCTGATCAGTTTTTGTTTCTAAGCAAGAGAAGGACCTTCTTTGGGATTCAGTCACAGCACATTTCAATCTACAAGCAGGTGAAGATTTAAGAAAACTAGTTAAAAGTTGGGCTCTCAAGAAGATGGCCACATAATTCCAGACCTAGAAGAAGAAGCTGTACAATCAATTTATCAAGAAGAATCTGACTCCGGATTTCAGTCAAAATAGCCCATACAAAAAGTTGAGGGACGGCTGGCCTGAATTTGTGAGGTGCAAGACCTCAGAAAAGGGTGATGAATGGGTGAGAAGGAACCAATAGAATGCACGACAGAAGATATACCATCATAAAACGGGATCAGGTGGCTACAGGAGTCCCATTCCAAAGTGGTAAAGAATGGAAGCAGACTTGCTTGCCAAAGGGATCCATCCATTTTCACTCGAATGGCCTAAACGCTCCAAGAATTGTTTTTTCGTGCATGGGGGATCACTGGACCCATAGACCGAGGAGCTGGTTATTGGTGGGGAAATCAGAACAGCAGCACAAAGTCTTATCGATATTGTAGATGCTTCTGCCAGTGGTGCCTTTGTGCCTAACTAAGAGAAGGATGAGCTGACGTACGCCCTCTGGACTCCTGAACACCCAGGGCAAATGCAAGGCAAAGGGTTGATTTTGTGGTGACATAGCTTCCCTGAGGACACCACTACCTATAGAAGAAGCCAGCGAAGGAAGTATGAGGAGGCAGAGCGGATCCATAGGTTAGAGGAGGCGGTGCTTCAATCACGGGAACGATAACTAAACATGGATGTGAAAATGCAAGAGGAAATCAAACGGTAAGTGGCACTATAGTTGAGTAGCCGGAGGCAGTCATCAACATCAGAGCATGCAGTCAACATTAGCCCCCTCAGCTAAGAAGCAGTTGCGCTTCCAATGAGCTCCCAAATCAAGATGACGCATTGTAGCACTTTCCCGTGGATGACATCACCGTGCCTTTGATGCCATGTGAGCTGCACATTCCCTTGGGGAATACCGGTGCCACAGTCTTGGTGGCGCATGGTATTGTTTCTCCTGTGGTCCTTGAGAAGACACTAACAAGACATGGGAATCCAATTCCACCTGGCTATTTTAGCATCTCGGTGGATAGAGTTATCAAAGACTATAGAGAAGTGCCTCTTGACTTTCTTGGAGGTGATGGCGAGAAGACCCTAGGACAAGCAGAACATTCATTCATTTTATGGCACAAGTGCTACATCATTATTCCCGGTGCAACAGCTAGGGTACCATCGCCTCCTCCTCAACTATCTCATGATAGGTGCGGATGAAAGTGAATGAAATAGTTTTTCAATAATCATTCTTAATTATTGGCTTCGCGTAATAATCATTTTTGTACTCATAGGTCTCCCAACCTGAGTCTAGTTCTTCCATCCCATAATGATCATCAGAGTGCTATGGACGATGATGATGCTCTGGACGATGATGATGCGTTCCATGGCACAGCTGCATCTCCATCTCCATTCCTCCAAGGCGGTCTCCCCCTCCTCTACCTCCCACACCACAGAGCCAGAATAGGCCCCCGCCCCCGGTGAAGTCCCCGGTGAAGAAGAAAGCCAGCCATCGTAAAACAAAGACCCCTCCGGAGAAGCTGCCTTACGAGAAGTCTGAAGAGGAATCAAAAGCAGCGGCACAAAAAGATTTAGATAACTAGAAGCAAAGTTTAACAGAATCAGGAGCAAGGAGGTTGGAACTTCAGAAAAAACCGCCAAAGCCGCACTACATAGCTCAACGAGAACTAAGGAAAAAAACAATGAGTGCGAGAAAAAGTAGCGTGATGCACGTAAGCCATCACCATTATCGGACTATGAATGCTCTCTCGACAAGTCATATAAGGCGTCGCTGAAAGCAAAGAGAGTAAGGAAAGATGTTGCATAGCTCGGGCAGCAATCTAAGCAATCTATCGACTCGCTAGTTGTTGAGGATGATTGTACAAACGCACAAGACGGTCCAATCGATAGGGAGGCACTCCAAGACTTCATGGCCACAACAGGTCTCACACCTCAACAACTCATTGGGGGAAGATCCATACCAACAACCAACTTTGATATTTACTGGACCTATCAGTATGGCAGGAGTCTTGTCAACCCTAAGTCCTTGTCATCACTGGGTACGCAAATGTTCATGTTAAACAAGTGGTACTTAAGAGCGTGTGACAACGAAGAGGCATGGCTTGTTGTCAGAATTAGACCAGAGCATTACTCTAGTGGCTATGACGTTTTACATATTGAGTTCAATGAATTACACCAACTATTAAACCGGGACACTCTCGACAAATCTCTCCTCGGCTACTGGTGTCTGTAAGTGATTCTTTCTATAATTAAAGTAACTTGCATGTTGGTTCGTTGTCTATATATAGTTATCCTCACACTATATATATATTCTTTTGTACTATATAAATGCAGATATAAGATGCTGAAACTAAAGAGAAAAGGGTTAACTGATGTTGGTTTCATGGATCCGAATCACACATTCAAGGACACTATTACTCCATATGATAGATGGCGACCTCAAATGGAGAATAATCTGTTTAAGTTCTTAGATAACCAACATAACAAGACACTGATACTCTTCCCTTACAACTTCAAGTGAGTGTTAATATCTTGTGCCCATTTTATTTTGCTTACTCCATGTTGATTTTAGTTAATGAGTTATGCCTGCATATAACATGTAGCTATCACTGGATACTGCTGGTCATTAATATGCCCAGGAGTACTGTAAAGATCTTTGACTCAGCGACAAAACCCCTAAAAGATTACCAAGAAATGATAGATATTCTCTGGTGGTAATTTTGGTCTCGCACACTGAAAGATCCTTGTGTGGTTTTGGTAATTGAGTGACAACCTAGACGAACTAATTGTGTTTATGTGAGATACACAGGTGATTAGTCCACAGGTACATATGTGTGAGCAACATATGCCATGAAGGTGAAAATGGCTTGGAGATGTTGCAAAGCTCACACATGTGATGATGAAGGAGCTCATTGCACATGAGACAAGACATTGAGTCATGTGATCAAGGTGGAGAAGATCAAGACAAGACTTGGCTTGATGGACCGGTTGCAAGCGTAAAGGGCAAGTTGGAGGCTTTGGAGCGATGGACTGCATGGCGGTGAAGCTTAAGCAAGACTTGGCGCCGATGGACGAAGGCAACGATGAAAAGCAAGTGAAGTCAAGATCGATGAACCGATATGATCACGTGATGATATAAAGTGGATCATATCATTGTTGATTGTGTTGGTGTATGTGTTGCATCGACATTGGAGGAGATGGAATGGAATGCGTAAGGCAAAGGTATAACCTAGGGCATTTCATTTCACCGATCATAGGTGTGTAGAGAAGTTTGTGACCGGGTTTAGGATAGATGGCTGTACTATCAAGAGGGGCAAACTTGTTTCAATATCGGTCATCTAGTGCCACTCGAGTGATCTAACTTTGCATCGTCGCTAGGATTGAGTGGCGTGGCAAGTTGAGTGGCTAATCCTTTGAAAAATGATTGTGAAAATGCTAACACACATACACATAGCGGTGTACACTTGGTGGTGTTGGCACATTTCTAAAGGAGATGAAGTTGGAGTTGATGTGGATCAACTCGGTGATGGAACAGAGGCGAGAAGGGTTCAAAACTCCACCGGTGGAGTGTCCGCCCGTAGAGTGCGGACAGTCCGACGGTGCCACCGGTGCCCTATACAGAAAAGATAGGGTCTCATAGAGTGGACCAGACACTGGTCACGTGGTGACCGGACGCTAGGGTCCTGCGTCCGGTCAGTGGCGGTAGAGAGCGTGCAGGCGTCGGTCTTCGACCGGACACTGGCGCTAGAAGTGACCGAACGCTGGCAGGGTGCGTCCGGTCAGGCTGACGTACGGTGACGTAGGCAACACAGAAAAGTTGGAGAAGGACCGGACACTGACGCTGCGTCCGATCATGACCGACCGGACATGTCCGGTCGCGACTGGTACCTTACTGGAAACGACCGGACGCTGGGGTTGCTGCGTCCGGTCAGTTTGTGCAGCTGTGTCCGGTCATCACTTGACCATTGAGATCAAGTGACTGAGGTTGAATGGAGGCAACACGTGGCGAGCATCCGTTGACCGGACGCTAAGGTCTTACGTCCGGTCGTCCTGAGTTTTGCCCAATGAAGGGGTAAGGGCTAGTTTAGCCCGTGTGGCTATAAATAGAAGGTGGCCTCAGCCATGGCTGGGGCTGAGCACCTCGGGGGACTTTGTGTCCATGCTTATGAGTGCTTGGAAGCCCTCCATCTCACATATGCTTGATAGTGATCATCCAATTGTGTGAGAGAGCGATTCTAGTGCGATTGCCTCATGAGGTTACATCGAGTGGCACTAGGTGATCGAGTTGCAAGCCAGTGGTGCTTGTTACTCTTGGAGGTTGCCACCTCCTAGATGGCTTAGTGGTGGTCTCCATCGAAGCCTGCAAGAAGCTTGTGCGGTGCTCTAGAGAAGAGCTTTGTGATGGGCATTGTGCTCGCCCCGCGGGAGCCGCGAAGAGCAACTCTAGTTGAGCGTGTCATTGAGCTACCCTCACTTTCGGGGTAGGTTCTTGCGGTGCCTGACGTGCGGGCTTGGCGGGTGATGCCAATTAGCCGCCGAACCACCAAGTGAGCGATCGACACAACGGGGACTAGCGTGTTGGCAAACACGTGAACCGCGGGAGAAAAATCACCGTGTCAACGTTGTTCTTCCCGTTGGTTTGCATCCTCGTTACATAAGCTTGTAATTACTTTTGCATACATTGTGCTTGTGTAGTTGCTTTTGTAATTAGTTAGCTTGTGTAGCTTACTAGTTACCTTCTTGCTTGTGTAGCATAGAAGTAGCTCCCTTGCGTGGCTAATTTGGTTTGTGTGACCTTGTTAGTCACATTGCTTAGTTTGTGTAGCTAAGTAATTGCGCTCTCTAATTTGGCATTGGTTGCCTTGTTATTGAGCATTGTTAGTGAGCATTAGGTGACTTTGTGCTTTTGCTTACTAGCATGTGTAGGAGCTCCCCTGTTGCTTAAAGTACTAGTGGCATAGGTTTGTGTGACCTTGCTTCTAGAATTAATTAGGTGAGCTCTAGCTAGTCCGGCACCTTTGTTGCTTAATTAGTATCTTTGAAAGGTGCTAGAGAACATAGATAGAGGGGTGTAGTCTTGGCTAGACCGATAGTCTTAATTCTGCACTTGTTTCGGTTAGCCGACGCAATTAATTTTAGAAAAGACTATTCACCCCCCTCTAGTCCGCCATCTCGACCTTTCACACACTATATACTCTCTTATGTTATTTTATTGATATAACTCCATTTATTTATTTTGTTGGGCAGTGCATGGAAAAGGTTCATCGAGAAATGCCATTATGGTCAATGAAAAGTGCCTCTAAATGTAGTCCAATAACCAGTAAGTATTAGCTAGGTCACCGCATCTTTATTTAGTTTAATTCATTATTACCATGCTTCATTGGTTGATGATGAATCTTTTTCTCGTAAAGTGGTGTCTGCAGCAGGGATCATGGAACAACTTATGTGGATACTATGTCTGCGAGTTCCTTATGGAGTACTCAAGGAGAACAAGTGAAGAGATTCTCGAAGTACGTAAAAAATATACACAATTTATTTATTACCATTGTGTTGATATATATAATCATATATATATATTCATACTTTTACTTTCATTCGAATTGAAGATTGAATGGAGGAAGCAAACGGTGATGCGATGTGACCAGATCAAAGCAACTCAAGAGGCATTGGCAGGATTTCTTATGGATGAGGTCATAGATCCCAAAGGCTCGTACCACTATGACCCTAAAGAATTAATATCTAGTATCTATACGACTGAAGATTAGGGTTGAATGAATTCCGAAGGACATGAGTACAAGGTTTTTATGACTTTACTATGTATATATATTCCATGCATGTACAACCTCTTAAAATATTTGTATATATGTAGTTTTCATACATTTTAGTGTGTTATTTATGTATAATGCTCGAATGGAACCTTATACGTGGACGTATATTAGCAGCGTAGAATTCATATACAAAAAGCTAATCGAAACAAAAAAGAATTGAATTGAAAAGAAACCATAGAATGAAATGAAAAAAAGAACCTTTAGTACTGGTTGGGAACATCAACTGGGACTACAGGTGCCAGCTCCGGTGCAATGCCTGGGAGGGGCCTTTAGTCCCGAATTCGCAACCCCGGTTGGAAAACCCCTGAAAAACCAGGACTAAAGGGGGTTTCCCAACCGAGACTGATGCCCGGTCCTGCAACAGCGCTGAAACCGTTCCTGTATGAACAACCAGGAAAACACACACGCTGTTGCATAGCAAGGCACCACGATCATACAAAGCTATGGCTACATGATCTGCATTCAGAACTGTCCACCCACGCTACTACATCAATTGTAGCTTCGACCTGTAGTCCTTGGATCCGACGATTTTCATCGATCAGTAAGGTTGCATCTTGCTTGTGGAGATCTCGAACTCACAAAAAAAAAATCACACTACTAAAATGGTAGATTTCTCTTAGTGTTTTTAAATAGTAATAAAACACTACCACTGGTCAAAGAACATGTGAATCTCACTATGAGGTATTTAGTGGAAAAAATTTATACTAAATTTTAAATGCTAAAACACTAGGAGAAGCCCACCTCACTAGAAGAAGTCTAAAATTCTGGTTGTGCGAGTTAAATTTGATTGATCCACACCCAATAGCCATCCCCACGAACAAAGCTGATATGGTGTTTTAGCATATGACTCGCAGCCAGCAGCCCAGCACCACCCGTTGTCTGTGTTGGTGGTCTTACCACTTGCATACCTTGTGTGTCTCACATGCCACCACATGACAGCAGCCTGCACGCTGCCGCACTATCACGCCTTGTTCGCCTGCTCGCCGGCATCACCCGAACGCCCCCAAGGCATCGCTGTGGCCTGCACGCCATCGGCTCATCTGTCATCCACCCGTGCGCACTGCTCCAGTAGTAGAAGTCCAACACTTGCACGGGTAGAAACTGGAAAGAGGAAGAAGTTGATGGCTATGCATTTGTTCACTGCTCATAGGCCAAGCCAAGTAAAAGGTTCTGCACGTGCATGATCGGACCAAGGGGAGAAAATGGGATTGAATCGGCCCAATAGTAAATTGGGTTGTGGATAAATTAAGAAAATTTTGGTAAAACTCCAGAAGGAAAAGGGCCGCACTCTTTCGTGCAGAATTATGCATAAATTCTGTATTCTTGAAGAATAGTAACTGGATTTCTTTGAAATTACGGTTTTTGGGTGAACCCCTTAGAAAAAGGGGAAGCTATGGGATATTCTGAATATTTATGAGATAATCCATGTTCATTATGAAAATTGCATGGAACACTAAATGAAGTAAGTAAATCCTTAGAAGAGATAAAAAAAATTCGTGCAGAATAGTGTGTGTTGGCATTTTGATAGTAAATATTTTTATATATATTTACAATATCATTTTCCTATTCATGTATAAATGCCATGTGTTGATATTCTTATGCTATTTTAAGAGCATTTATTTATCACACATTACAAATTATATGCCATGAAATGAAATTGTAAAAATAAATGATTACACTATACACATGGTATAAGGTGTATGAGCTCTCTCTAAATACTGTAGACCTTAGACTTATCACATTTGAGAAGCTCATATTTGTTTTTCCTAGCATAAAGAACTTTTGGGATGAATGAATGTTTGGTATTAATTATAAAAATTTACATATACCATAACCTTGAAAAATGTTTGGATGCTTTTAAGAATATTTTGTATAACCATCTACTATCTTTTGCACCTTGCTACTTGTTTACATGCAGTAAACCTATACGCACATGATGATTCCAGTTATAATGTTATATATGCATACCTTCACGAAGAAAGAATATCCTCGACTTGGCCTGAATGACATAATTATATAGCATGGTCATTGTTAAATCCTAGTAGGATATTGTACTACCACTAAAGTGGAGTATACTAAGGCACTATAGTTCCTAGTATTACTCTCGAGAATGAGTATGTGGCCATAATAAATCTCAAAGGTCTCGTGAGACTCACTGCATGATAAATTTTAGAAGGTATCCCATATTGTGATTTCATAATGTCAGAAATATAGACCATAAGAGATATATACGCTGCTCTATAAACAAATACAATGGCCTGAAGCTTTGTATTAAATGTCATAGAAAACAAGATGGTAAATAAGATTTCATCGATGAATATTCTCGAAGAAATGTCTCTTGTATATAGAATATCAAAGAGCAATGAAATACAAGAAGTATTTAAATTTATCATCAGAAATTATTCAAATAGAAGTTGAGTTAGAATATTTAGACAACTCTATGAACCAGGATATATGACTTGCATATGTTGGACTCTTAGAAGGATCAAGATTACATATCACCACTATATGAAATAAAGCATGCATGAAGCTGCTAAATGTCAAGGATAGAAGCTAAGACATGTAACAATGGATAATGAATTTTTAAGGTTTCTCTATAGGATCTTAAACCATGTGCTTACATACTTGTATTATCTTTAAACTTATATACTATATAGAAGTATGAGTATAGTAGCGGTGGTGCATTAAATTTTAATTCCCGTTGAATTAAGTGGTTAATGGTTACTTTATTAGCTTGAAGACTAATATGAAGCATTTATTCTTAGATGCAATTCTTACTTGCAGTAATATGTGTTAATCTTGCATGGAATGAATTAGATTTATATGTTATACATATAAACAAATTGCTAATTTTTGTCTATCTAAATAAGTTTTGAATTAATTTTATCCACAGAGAATAATTTTTCATGAAGGTTACGGTTCTTTGTGCACAACTACCATCAAGGTAAAAGAGAAATTGAATTTCCTATAAGCACATGAACAGTTGAACTATATTGACGTATTAACAGATCTTAGATGGATCAATATAACCATGAAGGTTACCGGCGGACGGAGGATGATGTCGAGGTGCTCATCGCTCGCCGTGACGCATGGCGGGAGAAGAATATCCAGAAGGGGGGAGAGAAGGTCGGAGGCTGGTTGGGGAACGATGACGCCTTCCCGGCGTTATCCCAGAGCCAGCGACGGCAGGAGCGAGCCCGAGGCTTTGGTGTCCCCATGGATGTTCAATCCCGGGGAATCAGGTATGCGGTGGAGACGGGCTCGATTCCTTTTGAAGAAATCAAGCAAAATTCCGTTAAAATCAAGGAAATCCCGATTCAGTTTCGATGGCCCAGCCATGGCGGCTCGTCGTCGTCCGCGTCCCCATCGGCGGGAAAACGTGATTGCTCTGTGATTCAATTGGGGGTGGAGCCAACCAGTCCGAGACGGTGGTTCCGCTCACCACCAAAAGTCCAGGAGGCCGCGGGAATCCTAGGGCGCGGACCTGCTGTTGTGACACGCGGCGGTCATCTGGGTAATGGTGAGCGGGAGGTGGGAGATGACCCCGAGTCTCAGGGATCGATTCCGCACACCATTCCCCTTTGTCCGGGAAACCCTAGCCGCCACGCTCCGAACAAAATCCTCATCAAAATCGCTGGACATTTTTGGGAGGTAAACCTGTGAGATCTTTTGCGGCCGCCGTTCGAGCCGAGTCGGCTCCTACGGTCTCGGTCAGGATGAATCGCGGTGGAGGGCATCGAGGCAACTACGGCACCGCTCGAGATGGTTTTGGTGCTGGCCAGCAGGGGAGGGGGCATGGCCGTACTACTGGCCGCAACCTCACCTGGGAACGCACCAACAGAGCGCCACCGGTTCAAGAAGAAGCTATCCAAGAAGAAGAGTAGGAGCAACAATCCAATGAGAAATGGGAAGGATAGAAAGATCAGCAAAAACATCCTGAAGAGCAGTGGGGCAAGAAAGCTTCCCAGGAGGTCCCTGAATCTTCTCAGGGTAATAAAGTTTCTCATGCTCAGGACACCCAGGCTGGTTCTTCCAATCAACCTAGGGGTCCTTGTGAAATCTGTGGGTTGTTTAACCATGCCACCAAAGACTGTAGAAGGTTAAATTGTGAAATCTGTGGCGTCCATGGCCATATGGCTTATGATTGCAAGAAGTGCATTCCATGGAACTGTGGTCCAGAATTATGTGCAACTCAAGTTGAGGATCAGAGCTGCTTCTACATTGATGAAGATGTTGATCCCAGGATGGCTAGGGAGAAGGAATGTACTGCTGTTATCTCTATTGTTTCTGGACAGGCTTCTGGTAAGGACATTGAGAGGCAGTTCATTAATATTCATGGTACTGAGACCTGGAGATGGACTGCTCGACCTATAGGAGAGAACAAATTTGTCATGAGGTTCCCAAACCCCAAGATGGTCAAGGAGTGGAGTTTCTGATGAGGACATCAACACCGATCATACATCCACGCCGTCCACGCCGACACCTGCTGGTCCTATTACCCGTGCTCGTGCTCGAACACTTAATCATCAAGTGAGTTCCTTCTTGAGCTCTTGTCCATCCTATTTAGATCTTGGAGACACGTGCACTCTTGTTTTGATTAGGAATCAAGGAGAAGACCGAAAGGGAAAAGGACTCGCGTAGGCTGGATTCGGACTGCAGCACACCTCCAACTTGCGACGGTCGCCACGGTTACATACGGAGTCGGATTGGGGTGATTCTGGACTTGTTGGAAAGCTAATAAAGTCTACTTTCATACGGATCTGACCTCATACTCATACCTGCTCAGAAACGGCGTCAACAGTCCAAAAATCATAGAGAGGTCTATTCTGTCCAGGGTGCTGCGCCACCTTAAGTTAGCCCAATGGGCTTGTATCGTTTAGAGTCCAGTAGGGACGCGTCCTAGGGTTGGAGCACGACCCAAACTCTCTTGTGGTCGTCCTCCACACGTCATATACCCCTTAGCCGCCACCAGGAACACTGGGGTTTTGTTTAGATCAAGTTTAGCCTTTGCTACTTGCTTGTAGGCGCGCGTGCTGATCCAGCCGCCCGTCTCCTTGTCTTCGGAACCCCACTCATAATAAGATTCAGTTTGAGGCTTTCAATTTCATCTTGCAAATTCAGTGCTTGTTTCCTTGTTCTTGCTAGTTCTTCGATTGCTTGCAGGACGGGAGCCCTAGTGGCTGGTTGTCGCGCTCCACAAGATCGTGACGGCCTTTGGAGGTGGTGTATCGGTTGCTAAGGCGCGGTCTTGGAAGGCTGTAGTCGGGCCGTGAACGTCATCTCCATCCACCAAATCGAGTGATCTCACGCCTCTCATCGAAAGATCGTCCATAAACCCTAGCGGGTTCATATCAGTTGGTAATCAGAGCAAGGTTGATCGGTGAGAGACTTCCAGTTCTTTGTTGTTTTTAATCTCCTATAGTCCAGAAAAAAAAAGCCAAAACAAAATTAGTAGATTAGTTCTCCATAATCCCAAAAACCCTTTGTGCTTAATACTAGTGCTACCTAGTTAGGGCTTGTTGAGTCGTCGGTTGCATCGGTTGTGTCAAGTTGCTGGTCTTAGTTTTAGTCCTTTAGAGTTTCGAGTTCTTGTTACTTTCCTATCACAACACGCGCTATCATATAGTCTCTCTGTTGGCCGAATCCAAGTAGGGTTTGAAGTTTGAATCGGACAAGGAATCGGCTGTTCCTTTCTGTTGGCCGAATCCAAGTAGGTTTTCAAGTTTGAGTCGGATCAAGGAATCGGGTATTCCTCGCTGTTGGCCAAGTCCGAGTAGAATTGGAAGTTCCAGTCGGACGAGGAATCAGTTCACCCCGTGCTACAAATATCAAACGGCAGCAAGTATTCATATCTAAACGAGTGGCTTACTCTAGAGAGAGAGAGAGAGAGAGTATCTTTTTTTACCGGAATACCCCTGCCCTTTTGGAAAAAGTGTGTGTGCTGAGTTACTCTTTGGGAGTGTTCTTGTTCATATAATCAGTTTTGAGTGGCCCCTGAAAAAAAAAATTATTCAAAAAAAAAGAGAAAGAAGCAAAAGAAAAGAAGAGAAAGGGGCTGATCTTAGAGATTTTTCGTTCACTTCGGGTGGTGTGTTGTGCTCTCCTTTGTGTCCAGGCTCGCGTCTCTAGCATGGTCTAGACTAGGACCAGCACAGTACCGCAGGTTGAACGATTATTCAGCTTGCTTTTTGTAACTAACGTGGTGCTAGTTCGTTCCTTGTTTCAGCCCACCTATAGCTCCACATATTCTACAGCTTGACAGGTCTCGTGCTGCGGCACCGATACACTTCATCCATTGCTGCAGACTTGTTGGTAGATGACCCCTCCTGTCGAGCAAGGTAAGAACTAGTAAGAACTTGTGTAATAGGTGGAGAGTGAGCGACTTGCTGTAGCTACATCCTAGTAGTTGTAGGGCTTTTATTTCTTCACTTGTCTTCTTGTTGTCTTTGTCTTTGAACCATGCCAGGGACCGACGAAGATAACCAAATTCCACATTCGCCTCGCACAAAGGGCATCATACAACATTTTGAAAGGAAAGTGAAGTTGCACACGGAGGGACTTGATAATGACTTGCAGGTGACAAATGACAAACTTGGGCAGTTGGAGGCTACGCAGATTGCCGCAAACAACAAGCTTGCAGGTTTGGAGCAGTCCATTGCTAGTGTGGACAAAAGCCTTGCTGCTCTGCTGAGGCGTTTTGATGATCTCCACAACAATGATAAAGACCAGCATAAAGAAGAAAAGAAGGAGGAAGATCGAGAGGATGGTAGTTATGATGAAGAATACACAGGTGATACTGAACATGATGATCGAGACACTCGTGATCGACGTCGCCTACGTCACAACCGTAGAGGTATGGGTGGCCGCCGCCGACGCGAGGTACACAATAATGATGATGCTTTCAGTAAGATTAAATTTAAAATACCTCCTTTTGATGGTAAATATGACCCTGATGCATACATTACTTGGGAGATTGCTGTTGATCAAAAGTTTGCATGCCATGAATTTCCTGAGAACACACGTGTTAGGGCTGCTACTAGTGAGTTCACAGATTTTGCTTCTGTTTGGTGGATCGAATATGGCAAGAAAAATCCTAATAACATACCTAAAACTTGGGATGCGCTGAAACGAGCCATGAGAGCTAGATTTGTTCCATCTTACTATGCCCGTGATATGATAAATAAGTTGCAGCAATTGAGACAAGGTTCTAAAAGTGTAGAAGAATACTATCAGGAATTACAAACGGGTATGTTGCGTTGTAAATTAGAGGAGGATGAGGAACCTGCTATGGCTAGATTTTTAGGTGGGTTAAATCGGGAAATTCAGGATATCCTCGCTTACAAAGAATACAATAACGTAACCAAACTGTTTCATCTTGCTTGTAAAGCTGAACGGGAAGTGCAGGGACGACGTGCTAGCGCAAGGACTAATGTTTCTACAGGGAAAGCTAGTTCATGGCAGCCACGCACGTCTACAACTCCGTCTACACGTACTCCTACGCCATCATCTAGTGACAAGACTCGAGCTGCCCCCACCAATTCAGTAGCGAAGACAGCGCAAAAGCCGGCTGCGAGTACTTCATCCGTGGCATCGACAGGTAGAACAAGCAACATACAATGTCATCGGTGCAAGGGATATGGCCATATGATGCGTGACTGCCCAAACAAGCGTGTTATGATTGTCAAAGATGATGGTGAGTGTTCATCTGCTAGTGATTTTGATGAAGATACACTTGCATTGCTTGCGGCTGACTATGCAGGTAGTGAGGAACACATAGAAGAACACATTAATGCAGGTGACGTGGAGCACTATGAGAGCTTGATTGTACAGCGAGTGCTTAGTGCACAAATGGAGAAGGCGGAGCAAAATCAGCGACACACTTTATTCCAAACAAAGTGTGTCATCAAGGAGCGTTTGTGCCGCATGATCATTGATGGAGGTAGCTGCAACAACTTGGCAAGTAGCGACATGGTACAGAAGCTCGCCCTCACCACCAAACCACACCCCCATCCCTACTACATCCAATGGCTGAACAACAGTGGTAAGGCAAAGGTAACGAGACTTGTGCGAATCGATTTTGCCATCGGGTCATACAAAGATATTGTTGAATGTGATGTTGTGCCTATGCAAGCTTGCAATATTCTGCTAGGTAGACCATGGCAATTTGATAGAGATTCGATGCATCATGGTAGATCAAATCAATATTCGTTTCTATACCATGATCGAAAAATTGTGTTGCATCCTATGTCTCCTGAAGCTATTATGCAATCTGATGTTACTAAGGCTGCAAAAGCAAAGAGCGAGAGTGACAAATCAGTTGTTGATGACAAAGATGAGATAAAATTGAAGGGACGTTGTATGCTTGCTACAAAATCTGATATTAATGAGTTCAATGCATCCACCTCTGTTGCTTATGCTTTGGTATGCAAGGATGCTTTGATTTCAATTGAGGATATGCAACGTTCTTTGCCCCCTGCTGTTGCTAACATTTTGCAGGAGTATTCTGATGTGTTCCCCATTGAGATACCAGCGGGGCTGCCACCAATACGCGGGATTGAGCACCAAATTGATCTTATCCCTGGAGCATCTTTGCCAAACCGTGCGCCATACAGGACCAATCCGGAAGAAACGAAGGAAATTCAGCGACAAGTGCAAGAACTACTAGACAAAGGTTATGTGCGTGAGTCTCTTAGTCCTTGTGCTGTTCCAGTGATTTTAGTGCCTAAGAAAGATGGAACATGGCGCATGTGTGTTGATTGTAGGGCTATTAATAATATCACCATTCGATATCGACACCCTATTCCACGATTAGATGATATGCTTGATGAATTGAGTGGTGCTGTTGTGTTTTCAAAGGTTGATTTGCGTAGTGGGTACCACCAGATTCGTATGAAATTGGGAGATGAATGGAAAACTGCTTTCAAAACCAAGTTCGGTCTATATGAGTGGTTAGTCATGCCTTTTGGGTTAACTAATGCACCTAGTACTTTCATGAGATTAATGAATGAGGTTTTGCGTGCTTTCATTGGGAAATTTGTTGTCGTCTACTTTGATGATATACTGATTTATAGCAAATCCATAGATGAACACCTTGATCACTTACGTGCTGTTTTCAATGCTCTACGTGATGCACGTTTGTTTGGTAACCTTGAGAAGTGCACTTTCTGCACCGATCGAGTATCGTTTCTTGGCTATGTTGTCACTCCACAGGGAATTGAGGTTGATAAAGCCAAGGTGGAAGCTATACAAGGATGGCCTGTACCCACGACGGTCACACAAGTGCGGAGTTTCCTAGGACTTGCTGGTTTCTATCGCCGTTTTGTGAAGGACTTCAGCACCATTGCTGCACCATTGAATGAGCTTACAAAGAAGGGAGTGCCCTTTTCTTGGGGCAAAGCACAAGAGCACGCCTTCCATGTGCTGAAAGATAAGTTAACACATGCACCTCTACTCCAACTCCCTAATTTTAATAAGACTTTCGAGCTTGAATGTGATGTGAGTGGAATTGGATTGGGTGGTGTTTTGTTACAAGAAGGCAAACCTGTTGCATACTTTAGTGAGAAATTGAGCGGACCTATTCTTAATTATTCTACATATGATAAGGAATTATATGCTCTAGTGCGGACATTAGAAACATGGCAGCATTATTTGTGGCCCAAAGAATTTGTTATACATTCTGATCATGAATCTTTGAAGCATATTCGTAGTCAAGGAAAACTGAATCGTAGACATGCAAAATGGGTTGAATTTATTAAATCTTTTCCTTATGTTATCAAACACAAGAAAGGGAAGGATAATATCATTGCAGATGCATTGTCTAGGAGATATACTTTGCTAAATCAACTTGATTACAAGATCTTTGGGTTAGAAACAATTAAAGACCGATATGCTCATGATGCTGATTTTAAAGAAGTGCTGCTGCATTGTAAAGATGGAAAAACGTGGAACAAATTCATCATCAATGATGGGTTTGTGTTTAGAGCTAACAAACTATGCATTCCAGCTAGTTCCGTTCGCTTGTTGTTGCTGCAGGAAGCGCATGGAGGTGGCTTGATGGGGCATTTTGGAGCGAAGAAGACGGAGGACATTCTTGCTGGTCATTTCTTTTGGCCAAAGATGCGACGAGACGTGGAGAGATTTGTTGCTCGCTGCATAACATGTCAAAAGGCTAAGTCCCGGTTGAATCCACACGGTTTGTATATGCCTCTTCCTGTTCCTAGTGCTCCTTGGGAGGATATTTCTATGGATTTTGTGTTGGGATTGCCACGGACTAGGAAAGGGCGAGATAGTGTTTTTGTGGTTGTGGATCGATTCTCTAAAATGGCACATTTCATACCATGTCATAAAACTGATGATGCTACAAATATTGTTGATTTGTTCTTTCGAGAAGTTGTTCGCTTGCATGGTGTGCCAAATACAATTGTTTCTGATCGTGATGCTAAATTTCTTAGCCATTTTTGGAGAACTTTATGGGCCAAATTGGGGACTAAGCTTTTATTTTCCACCACTTGTCACCCCCAAACTGATGGTCAAACTGAAATTGTGAATAGAACTTTGTCTACTATGTTAAGGACTGTTTTAAAGAAGAATATTAAGATGTGGGAAGATTGTTTGCCTCATATTGAGTTTGCTTATAATCGTTCGCTGCATTCTACTACGAAGATGTGTCCCTTTGAGATTGTTTATGGCTTGTTACCACGTGCTCCTATTGATTTAATGCCATTGCCAAGTTCTGAAAAGTTGAATTTTGATGCTAAGCAACGTGCTGAATTGATGCTAAAACTACATGAAACCACTAAAGAAAACATAGAGCGCATGAATGCTAAGTACAAATTTGCTGGAGATAAAGGTAGAAGGGAATTGATTCTTGAACCTGGAGATTTGGTTTGGTTGCATTTGCGAAAGGATAGGTTTCCTGAATTAAGAAAATCTAAATTGATGCCTAGAGCGGATGGTCCTTTTAAAGTGATGCAACGAATAAATGAGAATGCATATAAGCTTGATCTTTCTGCAGATTTTGGGGTTAGTCCCACATTTAACATTGCAGATTTGAAGCCTTATTTGGGTGAGGAAGATGAGCTTGAGTCGAGGACGACTCAAATTCAAGAAAGGGAGGATGATGAGGACATCAACACCGATCATACATCCACGCCGTCCACGCCGACACCTGCTGGTCCTATTACCCGTGCTCGTGCTCGAACACTTAATCATCAAGTGAGTTCCTTCTTGAGCTCTTGTCCATCCTATTTAGATCTTGGAGACACGTGCACTCTTGTTTTGATTAGGAATCAAGGAGAAGACCGAAAGGGAAAAGGACTCGCGTAGGCTGGATTCGGACTGCAGCACACCTCCAACTTGCGACGGTCGCCACGGTTACATACGGAGTCGGATTGGGGTGATTCTGGACTTGTTGGAAAGCTAATAAAGTCTACTTTCATACGGATCTGACCTCATACTCATACCTGCTCAGAAACGGCGTCAACAGTCCAAAAATCATAGAGAGGTCTATTCTGTCCAGGGTGCTGCGCCACCTTAAGTTAGCCCAATGGGCTTGTATCGTTTAGAGTCCAGTAGGGACGCGTCCTAGGGTTGGAGCACGACCCAAACTCTCTTGTGGTCGTCCTCCACACGTCATATACCCCTTAGCCGCCACCAGGAACACTGGGGTTTTGTTTAGATCAAGTTTAGCCTTTGCTACTTGCTTGTAGGCGCGCGTGCTGATCCAGCCGCCCGTCTCCTTGTCTTCGGAACCCCACTCATAATAAGATTCAATTTGAGGCTTTCAATTTCATCTTGCAAATTCAGTGCTTGTTTCCTTGTTCTTGCTAGTTCTTCGATTGCTTGCAGGACGGGAGCCCTAGTGGCTGGTTGTCGCGCTCCACAAGATCGTGACGGCCTTTGGAGGTGGTGTATCGGTTGCTAAGGCGCGGTCTTGGAAGGCTGTAGTCGGGCCGTGAACGTCATCTCCATCCACCAAATCGAGTGATCTCACGCCTCTCATCGAAAGATCGTCCATAAACCCTAGCGGGTTCATATCAGTTTCTTCCCATCTATTGCTATGAGATATGTTAATGCTCAAATGAAGATTGATTCCTACACCACAAGCTTTGGAGCCAAAGGTGAGCTTCAACAGGCATGGTTCAGAGTATGGGACATTCCTGCTGACCAGAGGTCATTCAGAACCTGTGTCAAGGTTGGTGGCTTGGTGGGTAAGGTGCTTGAGATTGATGAGAGGACCAAGCTGAGACATGACTATGTTAGGATGAAGATTGCGTGTAGGGGCATTACTAAGGTTCCTAAGATCGCTGAAAGCACCCTGGGGTTGTTCCTCCCTGATTTTACCTATGAAAGAGTGGTTGAGGTTGAAGGGCCTATCAAGACTCTGCAAAGTGGTATCAAAATATCTGAGGGAGAGCAGCCCCCACCATCCAAGAAATACAAAGCAGATGACAATCTTAGCAAGGATCCCCAAGCAAAAGCTGCTGCTCAACTTGGTGGTAAATCTGCTAATCCAGGGTCTGATAAAAGCGCTGGTAAGAAGCATTCTGCCAATGTTACTATGTCTGCCCCACCCAAGATTGGCAATTTGAGTACTGCTGGAGGGAAGCTGAGTGTGCAGAAGACCTATGAGGATGATGGTAAAGGTGAGAAAGTACACATTCCTGAAACATTTGAAGACTCTGATTCTGACAGTGATCTGGGTGAGAGAATCAGAAAATTAGAGGGCTTTGGTGATATTGGTCAGGGTAGCTCCAAGCAGAATGATGATAAAGATACTCAGCATATTTGGTGTATGGAAAACAACACTCCTGCTTTGGATCTGATGCAAATCACCAATGATGCTAAGAAGCTCAAGAATGCTGAAGAAAAGGATGTGACAACTATGAAGCAGTTAGTTTCTGTGGAAATCAACAATCAAACTGAACTGGACTTCTCTGATGAGGCTATTATGCACACTCAGGAAAGCTTGGTTGCTGAAGATGAGATGGTAGTGCAAGAAGAGCTGCCAGAACCACAAGATGCTGTCACTAATGGAGGAGCTACTGCTGGCAACACACTGAAAATTCAAGAAATCCGAAGAAGTGAGAGGCTCAAAAAGGACATTGCTATAACTATCCAAGAGAAAAATGAAAGGATGGCTAGAAAAAGGAATTTGGAAGGTACTAACTCTTCTCCTATCATGTTTTCTGATCTACCCGTTGAAACTATTAAAAGTTTGTCTAGTGATATTGGCGTTGCTACCCAACAAATTAGTTTTGGGACCTTTGACATTCTTAAGGATTTAGAAAATGCTAGGAGAAACTTACAGTCTAAACAGCATGATGTTATGTTAGAAGAAATTAATGAGGATGACACTGCAGAAGATGATATCAATGAAAGGCTTATTGAATGGCTAAAGGATGACCTTTCTGAGACAGAAAGTGAAATCCTGGCCCAGTCCAAGAAAAAAGGAAAACTGTCTATAAGAAAACTCAAAATCTCTCCAAAAAACAAAAAAAGAACTCAAGACCAGGAAGATCTTGGCTTGAAACCCAAGGGAAAAGAAGGTAAAGTTGGCCTTCAATCCCCAAAACAGAAAAAGAAAAAAAGTTAAAAAATGACAGTACATGGATTAATTTGGAACTGTAGGGGCCTTAAAAAATCCGGGGTCTCTACTTTCCTGAAGAATCTCATCTTTCAATATAATTTTGACTTTATTGGGTTACAAGAGACAATGATTGAGGATTGTGAACCATCTTTACTTAGGGGTTTTGATTCTTATCAAGATTACCTTTGGGAATGGATTCCTTCATCTCCATTAGAATGGCTAGATTTAACGTTGGCTCGCCACGCCTAACACAACCCTCCTCCTTTACCAGGGCTTGGGACCTGCTATGTTGAGACAACATAGGCGGAGTTAAATAAATATGATGTTGGTTCCTTCCAAAGGTAAATCTGGTGGGATCCTGGTGGGCATACAGTTAAATAAATATGATGTTGGTTCCTTCAAAAAAGGGGAATTCATGATTCAGATGAATTTATGGGACAAGGAGCTTAAAATTAAATGGAATCTTTTGGTAGTATATGGCCCTGCTCATGATGATCAAAAGTTTGATTTTCTATCTGAATTGTCCAGATTCTGTGATGCTAGTACTGAACCTGTCTTGATTGGTGGGGATTTCAATATCATTAGATATGCAAATGAAAAAAAAAACTCCAATAAAGGGGTACATAGGCATTCTGGGTTATTCAATTCCATTATCCACTTCTTTGAATTGAGGGAACTGATTATGACTGGTGGCCTTTTTACCTGGTCTAATAATCAAGAGCCCCCAACACTTGGAAAACTGGATAGGATCCTTGTCACCAAAAGTTGGGAAGATATTTTTCCTCTTGCTGTGGTTAGAAAGTTACCTAGAGAAATCTCTGATCACAACCCTTTGATCATTTCTACTGGGGTTCCTAGAAACAGGACCAACATCCAGTTCAAATTTGATTTAAGTTGGCTTAAGAACCCAGAATTTTATTCTCTGGTGGATAAGATCTGGAGTAAACCATGTAAGGCTAAATCTGCCTTAGATAAAATTCAACAAAAGATGAAACTAATCAAACAGTTCTTTAAAGGATGGGGACACAACAAATAGGGGAAGTTAGGAAACTTAGGAAGGAACTCCACATTGAATTGACTGCTTTAGAAGAGTTGGAAGAGAGTATGATCGTGACAAGTGAGCAGATTTTCAGAAAACACTGGATTTTGTGTGAAAATCTTAGATTGTTGGAACAAGAAGAATTATATTGGCTCCAAAGAAGTCATGAGTAATGGCTTCTTAAGGGAGACAGCAACACTGAGTATTTTCATAGATGTGCAAATGGAAGAAAAAGAAAAAATACCATTATAACTCTGGAGAATGAAGGAACATGCATTGAAGGAGATGACAATCTGCTAAGACATGCTTCTGAGTACTATTCTGATCTGTTTGGTCCTGTACCTCAGCATGGCATTCATTTAGACCCTTCAATCAGGAATAATTGTTATAAATTATCTGATTCAGATAATGAAATTCTATGCCATCCTTTTTCTGAGATAGAAATTAGTGCTGCCTTATTCCAGATGAAGAAAAATAAAGCCCCTGGTCCTGATAAGATGCCCATTGAATTCTTTCAGAAATGTTGGAGCATTATCAAATCTGATGTTGTCAAACTGTTTGATGACTTCCATAACAACAAAGCTGATATCAGCAGGTTAAATTATGGGATCATTACACTTCTGCCAAAGATTAAAGAAGCAAACAAGATTCAACAGTACAGACCCATTTGCTTACTCAACTGTTTATATAAACTGATCACTAAAGTCCTCACCATTAGAATTGAGCCATATGCTGACAAATTGATCAACAAGGCCCAAACTGCTTTTCTCAAAGGAAGAAATATCCTGACTGGCATTCTGTGTTTGCATGAGATTCTTCATGAAACCAAGAGGAAGAAAGAAGTTGGGATCATTTTAAAACTTGACTTTGAAAAAGCTTATGACAAGGTAAATTGGAATTGCCTATTTGAGTACATGCAAATGAGGGGTTTCAGTGAGAAGTGGAGGACTTGGATTGCTCAAGTAGTCACTGGTGGGACAATTAGCATTAAAATGAATGACAAATTGGGATCTTACATCAAGAGTTACAAGGGGGTCAGGCAGGGAGACCCTCTGTCCCCCATTCTTTTTAATTTTGCCGCGGATAACTTAACTAAGATGGTAGAGAATGCTCAAGAAAGAAATTTATTCACTGGTTTGATTGATCACATTATCCCAAATGGAGTAGCTATATTACAATATGCTGATGACACTATTGTATTCCTCAAACATGATCTCGAGGGTGCCAGGAACCTGAAATTACTCCTATACATGTATGAGTTGATGGCGGGTTTGAAAATAAACTTTAATAAAAGTGAGGTATTTGTGATCAATGATAATGATAATTGGGGTCAAGTGTATGCTGATATTTTCAATTGCCAAATTGGCTCCTTCCCTATTAAGTATTTAGGAGTTCCTGTAAGCCCCAGCAGACTTCATTTAAGTGACTGGACACCTTTGGTTGATAAAAGTAACAAAAAATTAGATGTTTGGAAAGGGAGCACAATGTCAATAGCTGGAAGGTCCACTTTGATATGCTCTTGCCTTAACAACTCACCCACCTACCAGATGTCTGTATATTTGTGTCCTAAGACAATTTCTGAAAAAATGATAAGATTAGGAGAACTTTTTTTTGGCAAGGTGGTGGGACCAAGAAAAAGTACCATTTGGTGAAGTGGGTTAAAATTTGTAGAAGTAAGAAAAAAGGTGGCCTTGGAATCAAGGACCTAAGGAAGATGAATGTCATGTGCGGACGCGGGTACTTCAGGCGCAGGCGCGCCCGCGACGTACGCAGGGCGGCCGAACGCGCTGCTCGCCAGGCGCAAGCCGCGCCCATGGAGGCCCAGCAGCCACTGCGTGGCTAGAGGAGCTCAGATTTAGAAAGTAATCAAGTTATTTTCCTTGAAATTAGCATCTATTTGTTACCTAAAATTAGGAGGTTTGTTTCCCTTTGATAGCAGCCGCATAGGCTATAAATATTTGTAATTGGCACTTGAGAAATTAAGCAAGAATATTATCTCTTCCTATCTCATCTACAAGCCTGCGGTAGAGGGGTATAACCTCACCGGAGAAGACGGCCGACGGCTACGAGTTGCGTAGCCGAGGCCCTGCGCGTCGAGGGTTCGACGACCTTGACAGCCTGGTATCGGTAGTCAGCCGCTCATCTTCCTCGCGCTCCCAATCAGCCGCGCCAGATCCCCACCACCGCCAGCCGCCGCCCACCCACGCAACACCCACCGCGCCCAGTCCGCAGCCACCCATGGCCGAGCCGACCATCGCCGACCTCCTCAAGGAGATGAGGGCCGTGTCCGCAGAGCTCTCCACCCTGAAGGCCGACGTCGCCTCCATCAAGGAGAAGACGTCCACGACTGAGAGCAGCGACGGTCGTCACGTCGACAGCCCGCGCGAACTCGAGTTCCACCCGAAGCACAAGAAGTGGGATTTTCCCCACTACGATGGCACGTCCGACCCCATGTTGTTCCTCAACAAGTGTGAGGCGTACTTCCGGCAACATCGCACCATGACGGAAGAGCGAGTGCGCATGGCGTCCTACCACCTGGACGACGCCGCGCAGCTGTGGTTCATCTAGCTGCAGGATGACGAGGGCTCGCCGTCGTGGGGGAATTTCAAGGACCTCCTGAATCTGCGGTTCGGGCCCCCCCTGCGCTCTGCCCCCATGTTCGAGTTGGCGCAGTGCCGTCGCGACGGCACCGTGGAGGAGTACGCCAACCGGTTCCAGGCCCTCCTACCTCGCGCCGGCCGGCTCGATGAGGCGCAGCGGGTCCAGCTCTTCACTGGCGGCCTCGGGCCTCCGCTCAGCAACGCCGTCCGCATCCACCACCTGGACTCCCTCGCCGCCGCCATGAGCCTGGCCCGCCAGGTCGAATTGATGGAGCTGGAACGACCTGCACCACCTCCTCCGCGAGCGGGCGCGTGCGGACCTCCACCAGCCGCAGCCCGGGCCGCCCTGCCGGCCCCGCCGCCCATCCTGGCACTTCCAGCACCGCCGGCGGCTGCGCAGCCGGGCCGGACCGAGGGCGCCCAGCGCCGCCTCACGCCAGATGAGATGGCCGAACGCCGTCGCCTGGGTCTGTGCTTTAACTGCAACGAACGGTACACCCGTGGCCATAACCGCTTCTGCAAGCGTATATTCTTCGTCGAAGGGGTCGAACTGGAAGCCGAAGACGATGACGCGGTGGCCGTGGACGACGCAGGGGCGCCCTGTTTCTCCCTCCAGGCGTTGGCCGGGGTGCCGATGGCGGGCACCATGCAGATCAGGGTGGCCCTGGGCCCCCAAGCGCTCGTGGCTCTCCGTCCACGGTCTGGGCTGACCTCGGCATCGACTTCATTGAGGCGCTTCCCAAGGTCCAGGGCAAGACGGTTATTCTCTCCGTGGTGGATCGCTTCAGCAAGTACTGCCATTTTATTCCCTTGGCGCATCCCTACACCGCCGAGTCCGTCGCCAACGCCTTCTTCGCCGACATCGTCCGCCTCCATGGCGTTCCGCAGTCCATTACATCGGACCGCGACCCGGTGTTCACCTCGGCGTTCTGGCAGGAGCTCATGAGGCTCACGGGGACGAAGCTCTACATGTCATCCGCCTTCCACCCGCAAACGGACGGCCAAACGGAGGCCGCCAACCGGGTCATCGTCATGTACTTGAGATGCTTCACCGGCGATCGCCCCCGGCAGTGGATCCGGTGGCTGCCATGGGCGGAGTACACCTACAACACCGCCTTTCAGTCCTCCCTGCGCGACACTCCCTTTCGTGTGGTTTATGGCAGGGACCCGCCAACCATCCGGTCCTATGAGCAGGGCGAAGCTCGTGTCGCTGCGGTCGCCCAGGAGATGGAGGAACGGGCGGCGTTCTTGGACGACGTTCGTGTCCGTCTTGAGCAGGCTCAGGCGGTCCAGAAGCGAGTCTACGACCAGCATCATCGTCGCGTCGTCTACAACGTTGGTGATTGGGCGCTTCTGCGTCTCCGGCAGCGTGCTGCTGCGTCCTTGCCTCGCGCGGTGCGCGGTAAGCTGAAGCCGCGCTTCGTCGGGCCCTACCTGGTGACCGAGGTCATCAACGAGGCGGCCGTGCGCCTGCAGCTGCCACCCGACGCCCGGCTGCACGATGTCTTCCACGTGGGCGTCCTCAAGAAGTTTGTGGGAACTCCGCCGGCTGCTCCACCGGCGCTGCCGCCCCTCTGCAACGGTGCTGTCGTGCCCGCGCCATCGCGGGTGTCCCAGGGCCGCCTGGCTCGCGGTGTCCGACAGGTCCTCGTCGAATGGGAAGATCAAGACCCCGCCTCCGCTTCCTGGGAAGATTGGAACGATTTCCGTGCTCGGTTTCCTTCCTTTCAGCTCGAGGACGAGCTGGCCTTCGAGGCGGGGAGAGATGTCATGTGCGGACGCGGGTACTTCAGGCGCAGGCGCGCCCGCGACGTACGCAGGGCGGCCGAACACGCTGCTCGCCAGGCGCAAGCCGCGCCCACGGAGGCCCAGCAGCCACTGCGTGGCTAGAGGAGCTCAGATTTAGAAAGTAATCAAGTTATTTTCCTTGAAATTAGCATCTATTTGTTACCTAAAATTAGGAGGTTTGTTTCCCTTTGATAGCAGCCGCATAGGCTATAAATATTTGTAATTGGCACTTGAGAAATTAAGCAAGAATATTATCTCTTCCTATCTCATCTACAAGCCTGCGGTAGAGGGGTATAACCTCACCGGAGAAGACGGCCGACGGCTACGAGTTGCGTAGCCGAGGCCCTGCGCGTCGAGGGTTCGACGACCTTGACAATGAATATAAGCCTACTAGCCAAGTGGTGGTGGAAATTGGAGCAGGAAGAAGGGTTGTGGCAGGATATTGTTAAAGCAAAATACCTTCACAACAGCTCCGCCTATGGTGGGGCGCCTTTGGTGTCCCAGCATAGCAGGTCCCAAGCCCTGGTAAAGGAGGAGGGTTGTGTTAGGCGTGGCGAGCCAATGTAAAAACTTAGCCACTTAAATGGAGATGAAACCCGAAAGAAAATCGTTGGGGCGTAACCCTCTTAGCGACGCGCCATATCGGAACCCGGGTATGGTGTTAAATGGGCAAGGGCCGGGTCGTCACCCCCATGACGCGCCGTGTCGTGATCTGGGCATGGTGTCAAGTAACCAAGGATCGAGTCATCGCTTCCTTAGTGGCGCGCTACATCGGCGCCCGAGTGTAGTGAAAAATGATCAAGGGTCTTCGCATCAGAGTCGACGGGTGCGAAGGGTAAGGAAGCTAGTCGAACCAACTAGGATCCGTTTAGGTAGTTGGAATGTAGGGTCACTTACAGGTAAGTTAAGAGAATTAGTTGATACCACGACTAAGAGGCGTGTAAATATATTATGCGTTCAAGAGACTAAATGGAAGGGTCAGAAGGCGAAGGAGGTGGACAATACAGGTTTCAAGCTTTGGTACACAGGGACAGTCGCGAATAGAAATGGAGTAGGAGTTTTGATTGATAAGAGCCTCAAGAATGGTGTGGTGGGAGTGAGAAGGCAAGGAGATAGGATTATCTTAGTCAAGCTTGTCGTTGGTGATATGGTCTTGAACGTAATTAGTGCGTATGCCCCCCAAGTAGGCCTCGACGAGAGTGCTAAGAGACAGTTCTGGGAAGACTTAGATGGCCTGGTTAGAGCTATACCTAGTAGTGAGAAGCTTTTTATAGGAGGAGATCTTAATGGGCATGTAGGTACTACAAGCGTAGGTTTCGAGGCAGTTCATGGAGGTTTTGGGTATGGTAGTAGGAATCAGGAGGGGGAGGAAGTTCTGGACTTCGCGGTAGCTTTTGACCTGATGATAGCCAACACTTTCTTTAGAAAGAATCTCATCTAGTGACCTTCAGTAGCGGACAACACTGTAGCCAGATTGACTTTGTCCTCGCAAGAAGAAAGGACAAACGAGCATGCTTGGATTGCAAGGTGATACCAGGGGAGTGTGTTGTTTCTCAACATAAGCTTTTGGTGGCAGATTTTCGTTTTCAGGTGCGTGCCCATAGGGATAAGCAAGCTAAGATTGAGAGAACAAAATGGTGGAAACTGAAAGGAGAGACGTCAGAGGTATTTAGGGAAAGGGTTATCAAAGAGGGCTCTTGGAAGGAAGAAGACGACATAAACAATATGTGGGACAAGATGGCAACCAACATTCGGAAGGTAGCCTCAGAGGTGTGTGGAGTAACCAAAGGAAGGGGACGTGAGGCTAAAGATACTTGGTGGTGGAACGAGAAAGTCCAAAGGGCTATTAAGGAGAAGAAAGAATGCTATAGACGCTTGTACCATGACAGGAGTGTGGACAACATAGAGAAGTATAAGGTGGCAAAGAAGACTGCAAAGCGAGCTGTAAGTGTGGCAAAGGGTAGAGCGTACGAGGATCTTTACCAATATTTGAGTACGAAGGAAGGAGAGAAGGACATTTATAGGATGGCTAGGGTTCGTGAGAGAAAGACACGGGACTTCAACCAAGTTAAGTGCATTAAGGATGAAAGGGAGCATCTCTTGGTAAAGGAGGATGAGATCCGACATCGATGGCAAGAGTATTTTGACAAATTGTTCAATGGTGAGAATATGGACACAACCTTTCAGTTAGATGACTCTTTTGATGACACCAATAGGCGCTTTGTGCGGAGAATCCAAGAATCTGAGGTCAGAGATGCGTTGAAAAGGATGAAAGGAGGTAAGGCGATGGGACCGGATGGTATCCCAATCGAGGTGTGGAGATGCCTTGGGGACATAGCTGTAGTATGGTTAACCAAGCTGTTCAACCATATTTTTCGATCGAACAAGATGCCTGATGAGTGGAGGAGAAGTATATTGGTACCGATCTACAAGAATAAAGGGGATATTCAAAGTTGTATAAATTATCGAGGAATTAAGTTGATGAGCCATACTATGAAGCTATGGGAGAGAGTTATCGAGCATCGCTTGAGAGCAATAACGCGGGTCTCTATGAACCAATTTGGTTTCATGCCCGGAAGGTCAACCATGGAAGCCATTTTCTTAATAAGACAAGTTATGGAGCGGTATAGGGAGAAGAAGAAGGACCTACACATGGTTTTTATTGACTTGGAGAAGGTTTATGATAAAATACCAAGGAATGTTATGTGGTGGGCTTTGGACAAACATAAAGTCCCAACGAAGTATGTTGGGCTCATTAAGGACATGTACAGCAATGTTGTGACTAGAGTTCGAACAAGTGATGGAGACACGGATAACTTCCCGATTAGGATAGGACTACATCAAGGGTCAGCTTTGAGCCCTTATTTGTTTGCTTTAGTGATGGATGAGGTCACAAGGGACATACAAGGGGACATCCCTTGGTGTATGCTTTTCGCGGACGATGTAGTACTAGTTGATGAAAGCCGTTCAGGAGTGAATCAGAAACTGGAGTTATGGCGGGAGACTTTGGAGACCAAAGGTTTTAGACTCAGTAGAACTAAAACTGAGTATATGAGATGTGACTTCGGCACTACTACTCGGGAGGAGGAAGATGTTAGTTTGGAAGGTCAAGTAGTGCCTAGGAAGGATACCTTTCGATATTTAGGATCAATGCTACAGAGGGACGGGGATATTGATGAAGATGTTAGCCATAGAATCAAAGCAGGGTGGATGAAGTGGCGGTAAGCGTCTGGTGTCCTATGTGACAAAAGGGTACCACAGAAGCTAAAAGGCAAGTTTTATAGGACGGCGATTAGACCTGTTATGTTGTATGGTGCAGAATGTTGGCCTACGAAAAGACGACATATTCAACAGCTAAGTGTCGCGGAAATGCGTATGTTGCGTTGGATTTGCGGTCATACAAGAAGGGATCGAGTTCGGAACGATGATATTCGTGAGAGATTAAGGGTAGCGCCAATTGAAGAAAAGCTTGTCCAACACCGGTTGAGATGGTTTGGACATGTGCAACGGAGACCTCCAGATGCACCGGTGCGTAGTGGAATCCTAAGTCAGGATAGTAACGTGAAGAGAGGCAGAGGAAGACCGAAGTTGACTTGGGTAGAGGCAATAAAAGGAGACTAAGGATGGAATATACCCAAAGACTTAGCCTTAGATAGGAATGCCTGGAAGACAGCTATTCACGTGCCTGAACCTTGATTGCTTCTATTGGGTTTCAACTCTAGCCTACCCCAACTTGTTTGGGACTTAAAGGCTTTGTTGTTGTTGTTGTTGTAAAATACCTTCACAACAAATCAATTCATTCAGTAACTCACAAAGCCACTGATTCACCTATTTGGTATGACCTTCTCAAAGTCAAGGAGGTATACCTTCAGGGTAGGGGGATTAGCATTCATAATGGGAAAAGAACTAGGTTCTGGTGTGATCCTTGGTTGTATGATAAGCCCATCTCATTTATTGCCCCCACCTTGTTTATTCTGTGTGAACAAAAAGAGAGTGTTGCTGAAGTAAAAGAGGGCAGGGTCCTGATATCTTTTAGGAGATGGCTCACTGAAGAACTACTTGCATGCCGGAACAAAATCATGATTGATGTTGATAATTTTCAGCTTCAGAACTCAGAAGACCAAGTTTTTTGGAAAATTGGCAAAAACAAGCTGTTTTCTGTGAAGTCCTTATATAATGCCTTGACTGTTTCTGATAATGGCTCTGCTCATAGAATAATTTGGAAAAGCAAAGTTCCACCAAAGATCAAAATTTTCATTTGGTTAATGACTAATGATGCTATTTTGACTAAAGACAATCTTATTAGAAGAAAATGGGTTGGGAACCCCAAATGCCAATTCTGTGACCAGACTGAAACAATTGACCACTTGTTTTTTTTCTTGTCACATTGCAAAAGTAATTTGGGGGGTTATTGCAACTGTGCTGGGTGCCACGAACATCCCCACATCCATCTCTCAATGCTGGGAATGGTGTGATGCATGGCTCCCGCTGGGCAAGAAGTTCCATCTGTGGGGTGTGTCGGCTGTTTGTTGGGCTATATGGAAGGCCCGAAACAGGGCATGCTTTGATGGCAAGACTATCAGAAGTCCAATCGAAATTCTGTGTCACGCTGCAGCTCTAATGCGTTTTTGGGCAGGTCTCTATGCAGAAGTCGACAGGAGGATGCTCATCAATGGAGTAAACACCATGCTCAAGGTGTCGTCTAACATTCTTCTTCCCCAGAACCAAGCTGAAGACCAGTACAAGCGCCTGAAGCAAGATGATCGTCCGGATGATGACAATCAGAATTAGCAGATGAAGATGTGATTGGATGAAAGGAAGGCTTGGGTGCAATATCCTGTTGTCTAGATGTTATCTCTGAAGCTTCGTTTCGGCCAATACGGCCTTGGGGATTTGCTGGTCTGTAATAATCCGGCTACCTCTTTCTTAGCGGGTGATGTAGCTTAAAAACTGTGGTGTGAGTCGTAGTGGTAGTAGCTCTCTGACTCTGAGACAGAGGTCAGATCTACTAGGATCGGTCCCCCCCCCTCTTGCTCGTCTCTCTTAAACAATTCATGTATTTCCGTATCGCCGAAAATGGAAATGGGGCTAGTCCTCTTTTGGAAAAAAGAAACAGTATAATCCTAATACTAAGTATTTAATACTTTAGCTCAAGAACTAGAAATTTATGTCCTACCCTGAATATGTTGTTGTACACTGTACAGTACACATGATATGTAAGTTTTATGCCAGCACCAATGAATACTAGAAGTATGATTGGATTCTATGGAACATTAGAAATGATTATTCGTATATGATGCATGAAGCATATTACTAATTATAGCATGAAAAGGGAAGGAATTTTGGGTAAAGACATAAGAAAATATGGGTAATATATATTTAATAGGCATAGCCTTCCTAAATCTATCTTTAAGTGCATGTATTAGGACTTAAAGTCCTAGCTGCGTCCCTTCCGGCCGAGTTAACTTTCTCTATATTGCACTAATTGCAAGTAAGCTTGTAGCTTTGAATTTTGTTGTTATCTATTAGGTTGGATTGAATACTAACATTCCACATTCCACATGCATGTGTATCGCTATGTTCTCTCATTGAGCTACAACTATCTCCAGTCTTGCATGAATATGAGCATAATAGCTATAGTTGTAGCTAGTAGCTACCTTTGCACTTCCCTCAAAATTAAATTGGCTAGCTATCATGCCATGTCTATATAGTTCTAGTTGAACTAACGTATAATTTGCTTTCAATGCATCGTATGCATAACAAATACATTGGTCTAGAGCCAAGCATGCTAAGACCAGGGGAATGAGTTAATATGAAATTTTCTCTATGGAGACTAACTCAATTGATGGGATGAATAATTGTGGAATTAAGATGGTGGATAACATACTTATGATGATTTGGGATTTATGAAGAAAAGACATTTGAGGAATTTTGCATTAATGGCAATTAGAAAGTCTAAAAGAAATTCCATGTGAGTTTGAATGTTGTGTATTCTATATTTTTGAAGTATATGGTCCATTTTTTTTTAAAGTATGAGTACTTGGATTAATTATTTTGACTAAACAATAAAGAAGCTAGACAATGAAATAGTTTTCTAAACTATGATATGTGCAAATAAGGGGGAGAACATCCATGAGTTTGTAGGAATACTGAACATTCTTAAGTGCACTTTATGTATTCTAGCTCGCTGCATTAATGAATAATAACCCCCTATTTAAATATGTGTGTTAATATTTCTTATAAATCTCTATCATAGCATACATGAATGGGCCTCCACTTGTAGTTGGAGATACATGAATTTGAATTATTTTAAGCCCATCATAGGGGATATCTTTGGAAGTATGCTATTAAAGATCTAATATTGGCATTAAGGGGAGAGAAAGCCTATGTTAAATGTCAAATATTATTTCCATAGAAGAAAATGATCTTAAGAGAAAATATTCCATGAAGCTTGAAGCAGAAATAGTATCACGCACTAAATCAAACAATAGTTTGACTAATGCTCTTGTGAAGCATGAAGCGGAGCATATGCCAGATATTTTTGAAAATGAGAGGAGTAACTTGAAGTTATAAACCAGAAGTTGTGTTTACTAGTAGTAAACCAAAATATCGTATACTATCAAGTTAAAATCCACAGGACGCCTGTGGGTTCTAGTGTTAGTGTATACTTGTTGAATAGAAATAAAATAAGAACAAACTCCTCCTGTATCATGAAGAGAACACCTCATGAAGAAGGTCAAGCACCTCATGTAGAGGATCATCATGAAGATGAAATCCAACACACTAAGCGCACGCATCATAGTGTTGGGTACGCAGAACAATAAATTATCTCTTGTCTGGGAAGTAACAAAGAGACCGAATTATCTCATATTATGAGAATATTGGAAGAAAATAATAGTTGTCAACAACACTACCTCTATAATTGCAAATGTTTCTCTTATGAGAACCTGGATCTAGAAAACAAAGTCCATGATAAAGTTGCCTATAGCGATTATATCACGTCAATGAAGAAAGCAATTGAGGTTGAATCTCCTACTTAGAAGAAATAAATGTTCTGCTATATCTCTGGCAAATGAAATTAATGATTATGAAATATGCAGTTAGTATAAGTGGATTATGAAAATCCATACAGTTCCCGAAGAACAGAAATCACAACATATGGAAATTAAATCTCATACTAAGTATTAAGAAGTCTAAGGTAGAATATATATTCCTATATGAATATTGAAGTCTCAAGAAGAGCATACCCTAGAAGGAAAAGAGTCATTGAACGACTTTGTAGTGAATAACTATTTTATTATGTATATCACATAATAATCTCTCATGTAGTAGAGAATATATCTCATAGAAGAGAAATGTTATTAGCTAAGAATGAAAAAAATCCTTGAAGGAATTAATCCATGAAGGATTTACCAGTTGATTCTTAAATAAACAACATCAATCCCTAAAATGAATATAGACCTGAGAGAAAGCAAATGAGGAATCATAAACACCATGAAGGTGTCATATAAACATTTAGAAAGTGCATATTGAAAAGCTAGTATTAAAGTGATGATATCCTCTAAATACCATAGAAGGTATAAGAGTAATGGTGATTTGGCAATTGAATTATCCCCTAAATGCCAAATACAAGATTGGATTTATTATTTAGTGGTATAATCAAAGTCCTAAAGATTTGTAGCACATATAATTTAAAAATCCACTAATAAAGAATTATAAGTACTCAAACTCTAGTATAAGTTTGATACACTATCTAGAAGATATTGAATATTATAACTTATTTACCCCCATAATCCTCTGAAAGAATTTATTACCTTGAATGATATAATTTATTTGTTTTGCACAACTAATAAGTGGTTATTATGCATGAAGCATATTGCTTTTGTTTATTCCCATATAACTCATAGAAGAATTATGAGCCAACTTTTTGAAAGATATAGTATTGTGGTACTACATACCATTATTAAGCACACATTTATGAAAAGTGTGGTTTGAACAATGAAATTCAAAATTTGGCTTTATGTGGGGAGCATATTTTTATTGAATCTACCTTGAAGGTAAACCACTAGTAGAATTACAAAGATCAAGTAGATCATATTTGCTAAACACTAAAGTTTATGCATAGATCATGAAGATCAATATCTATCATGAAGAATAGAATATCCTGAAGAATACATGACCAAGAAGGTTAAATATTGTACTCTTTTTCCCTATGTGAGTTTTTACATGAAGGTTTCTCACACAAGGTTTTTAATGAGACAACATGTGCAATACAACTAATGAATGTGATGTACTCTTTTCTCCAAGAACCATTTTTCCCACCGGGTTTTCGGATGGAGTTTTTAATGAGGCATGTGCATATCGTGGTAATCGCCCAAGGGGGAGTGTTGTAAAACATACGGACTCTATCCTAAAAGGAAAGGAGAAGGAGGAATCATAATCCTAGTCCGTTTGTATGTGGGCTCTTACCAAACTCTTAGGTCTTAGCAGGACTATATATATGTGGGAGCTTTATGTTGTAATCACCAATATTGAGAGGAATACAGAATAATCTCTCTATCTCTTATGTCTATGTGTTCTACTTTTATCTACTATGTTGATCTTGAGAGATGGAGAGAGAAAGGTTCTAACCGCTGACAACATGTTTTATAACAAAATAGACTTTTTCCATACCAATATGGACAAATGGGCTAGGCCTTGTGATTGACACGGGCACGGCTGAAACACGTGACACTAATTTTTTTTCATTGCACTTGTCAAGAGTAAGCCTTGTAGGAAATTGTGAAGATGGACTCTAGGAGCTCACAACCCCTCGATCATAGCCTTAGCATGACAAAGAAGGTTAGTAGGTGAGGAAAGCAAGGTGTCGTAGTCATCGTCCTAAATAGGGCATATATATGCTACCGCCGTTGAACCACTACAACAATACCTCTGACAAATTTAGAGCATAGCATGAGCACAGGTTTGGTGCTCACTATGTTCTTCACTGATCTTTTCAATTGACGAGGCAAACACATAGAGGTCATCCTCCTCTAGTGTTAGGTTATAGTCTAGTGGTGTGCTAGAGGGGGCAAGGCCAGCGATGACGAGCATGTCCTCAAGAGTGAAGTTTGCATGACATACTTGTTAGAGGCAGAAGCTTTATTGACCAGGGCAGGAAAAGGTGCTGAATCAAGAGACCTTGACTGACTCGAAGAAGACAGCACCAAAGGGGAGGCGTGTGAAGAGGGATCAAAAAGGCCTATTAGCTCAGAGGGAAATGTTTCCCTCACCACGGAGCCAAAACAGATGGAGAAGAAACGCAGTTGTGAGGCTTCTTCTTAGTCAGTGTTGGAAGCATAGAAAAAGGCGAGGAAGGATGATGATCGAGCACATTGTGGAGGCTGATCAAGACAACCTTGTGTTGGTGGGGCCCATGAACCGGTCCTACGAGTCCCAATGAAGATAGCAGCATGGAACTGCCGGGGCCTCAGCAATAACCCAGTAGTTTAGGGCCTTCTAAATTTTAGAAGTTCGAACAAGTGGACATCCTCTTCTTGTCCGAGACAAAGTTAGATGAGAGGCGGATGTTGGGGTTCTAGCAAAAGTTGCAAATGGGAAATTTGGTGGTGGTGTATGGTGTAGGAAAGGGGGGAATTGTTGTGTTGTGGTGGAGATGAGTCGATATGGTGATTCAGAATAGTTTGAAAAATCATACTAACATGGAGGTCAAGGGGGAGGATAAAAAGTTGTGTGTATTCACTAGGATATACGATGAATCCTGGTCTGAGCTCAAGCATTTGACATGGGAACTTTTGCGAGATCACCAAGTCCAACACGAACACAACTCGATGCTGTGTAACACCCGTGTTTTTGCATCATAATAAAAACCACTGAAATTTTGAACTTTTTAAAACTTTACAACAAATTAAAACTTGATTAGGATAGATTGTTGAAATTGCTTGAGTGCTTGAATGTTGAATGCTTGTGATTTATGCTTGTATGAATTGTTTGCTCTAGAACTTATTTGGCACTACATAATCTCCTTGACATTTTCCTTCCATAACATTCCTTGACCTCCCCTTGAATTACCCCAAACACCTACCCATCAAATTACCTTGAAATCCACTTCAAATTCATTCAAATGTGCATAGTTTATTTACTGGCATTTGAAAAGGGAATTTATAAATGGGAAAGGCACCTCAGGCTCATTCTCCATCCCTTCCTCCTTCTAGCCCACGCCCATGGCCCATCTCCTCCCCACCTCTCCCGCACTAGGCCATCGCTAGCCCAAGCCCGCGTGCACGCTCTCGCCTCTTTCCCCTCTGCTTCCCACAATGGGCTGACTCGCTCACTCAGCGCCGCCTAGCGGGATGTAGTCCGCTTTTCCTTCCCTCTTCTCCATGCCACTAACACCACGGCCCTACTCATTAGCATCATCATCTAGCTCTGGGTGAACGATGAGAATACCGCGTTGCCCACGCCGTCGACCTCTGTCTCATCGGGCTTGCTGTTACCGCCTTAGCCCAGCGAAGTGGATAAGCACAAGGACGCCGTGGACCCATGAGACCTCGCCGCCCTTATCCACTTTGCTATGCGGCAGTACAACTGATTAGCTAGTCACCGGATTGTAGACAATATAGCAAAGCCCAATACACTAGCAGAGGAAGCGGCTTCTGCAGCAATATGAGATGATTACATCCTGAATGAGAAATGGCAAGAAGGAAAAGGAGGGGTATTCACCGGTGAAGGTGGCGAATCGGCGTTTGCCTTTCCAGTTGCCATACATGAATCCGGCAACAAACTAGGGCAACTCCTTATGGTGCTCAGATTCAGAGATGAGGCAGTACCAGGAGCGACACACACTTGCAGCTGCACAAGGTGCGGGCGGTGAGGCGACGGAGGACAGGGACCAAGACATCGTCTATGAGGATGTCTACTTCATTCCTCTTGTTGGTGGCCTCCTCCTCCATCTTGACTAGGATGTGGAGTGGGGCCGACGATGGAAGTAGCAGTGCTATCACCTGAATCAGAGTAGGAGCACCTACGGGGATGTGCTCATGAGCTCCTTAATGATCAGATGGAAGCTTGACTCTTAGTTAGATGAGATAAGAGGGGAATAAAAAGCCAAGAAACATGGATAAGGGAAGTGCAAGAAAGCATTACCCTTGCCTTTGGACCTTGCGGTAGTGAGGTCGAGCGACCACAGTAATGATGGGTACCAGCCTGGTCACCGGTGGATCTGTGCGGGCGTGCCGGTGAGGCGTACCGACGTGGAGCACTAGCTTGTCGGCGGTGAGTGGCGGCTTGCACGCCGATGAGTAGGTGAGGAATAGCAGCACTTGAGGAGGAGACGGATAGGGTGGTGGCTGGGTGGGTAGCGGTCTTTGTAAGTTAACTACAAATGCGCCAAAAATTCTAAAAACACGCGGGAGTCTCGCCCTAGCTTGCAAATTTTGACGATATCAGCAGTGAAGGCTACCGGCAGTGGTGATTGGGTCTTAAAGAAGATGGTACATAGCACCTAACGACTAGCGTGTCATATAGAAATTGAACGTTGGAAAGGAACAAAATATTATGAACATTATTTTGCAGGTTACAGCAAGAAGATGTTAGCACCTAATGGCGAATAGAGGCGGTGATACAATTTTTTCAACGACGCTTATATCCAACGGTGACATAATTGTACAATGTTGATACTAATTCATCTGGACCTTAGTAGCTTACTAAACACACAATGTACTTTTTATAATAACAATGGACACTAACATGACAAAGTTCATCAGCTGATGTTGAATAATAAAGGTACTGATCTCTACAATAACAATAGACGCGATTACAAAACCGACCATCGATGAGCCTAGCCGCCATGTCATCGGTGACTCGGGCCACCGAAGATGGTATTGTTCTTCCCCATCTCTTCACAAAACTTCCTTTAACACCCAAGACGAACCGCCACTAGTAGGCCGCTGTAGAACCCAATTTGAAAGCCTTTTCCCAGCAACGGTGGAGCCGCCGAAGTACACCATGAACCATGGTGGACGAAAAAAGTTGCCGCTCTCTCAGTCTAATGCTATGGGATTTGGAGAGAGGGGAGGGGCGAGAGACTCAGTGCACCTAGACCTGGCTTAAATAGGCTAGCCTTGAAGATGCACCCAGACTCAGTGCAGTTAAGATGCGTAATCTATGGAGCACGTCAGGGAAGACAAGGTATATGATGGTTCCTGGCGTAATAAGTAGTGGGGATGGTATTGGAATCAAAGTTGGGACATTCAACACTCACGCACTTAAATATGCCAGCCATGAAGATATACCCAGACTCAGTGTAGTTAAGATGTGTGATCTAGGGAGCATGCATCAGGGAAGACGAGGTATACGATGGTTCCTGGCGTAATAAGTGGTGGGGATGGTGTTGGAAGTTGGGACGACATTCAACACTCACGCACGCTTCCCTGAGTTTTGGGCTTCCTATGCATCTTCCTAGATTTTGGTGTGAACACATGCCCCCAAATTTTGGAATAAATTTCGGTGTGAACACATGCCCCCAAACTCCACAAGTCGTGGATCTACCTTCGTGTCCCTCTTCATCGCCAAGGGTGAGAGGGAATGATTTCTTATCTCTATGGCCGCCTTGCATTAATCCTTTGAATATGCAGGGCTACCTCTCATGCTGCGGTACATCGGCCAACTCCGACGGTGGTTGGACAACAATGGATTGTACATCTTGCTAGGTCCATGGTATCTTCATCTTCATCTTCATCCTCCGAGTTGTGTTATAATTCCTTTCAAGTAGCTAGTTTTCAGCCTTGAATTCTCCCGAGTTTTGGATGAAATTGATTTGACATAAGAATTTGCTCTGAACTTGAAACACGTGGGTAGCATATGCTTCATCTAAGTCTAGGTAATTGATGGATATGATATGAGAAAGTCTAAGCTGCTATTTATCTTGTTCTAAGTGACACTTGAATTCTAGAATTTTTTTTTGAAAAACATAAAAAAATCATATCATGAGATCCTGTATGACAAAGCTTGAATTCCTACCAAAGCCAAACATGTTTATCTAGGCTAGGAAAACTTCCACTTATATGCTACTTGTTTTGCATTGAGTTTAGTCAAGCTTTGTTGATGCCTTATGAGAGGTTTGTCATACTCTTAAAATCAAGATCACGTACACACCACCCACATATGCACTACTCCTACACTGGGGGTAGGCGTAAAAACACGCCTTCCATCTAGATCCACCCAAAAATGTTTTACTCCTACATTGGGAGAAAACACCAAAAATATGCTTCATAGGTGTCCACCAAATAAATGCTCCAAGTTCTTATTGCTATCTCTCAAAAGTTTGCTGCAGCAAAGAGGCATGGGCTTTGCAAAAGTTATTCATAAAAGAAGAAGAAGAAAGAAGAATTGAAAAAAATGGACAAGTGTCTAAGATATCTAAAACAATGGGTACTTAGATGCCCGCCTGAAAAAATATGAATGAGATAGCCCATGTTTTCTTGCAATTGTTTTCAAGGAGATATGTTTTCAAGGAGTATAGTAGAATTAGGTTAGCCACCATATATATCCACCATATTCCATACACATGCACATCTTGATTTGATTGTATGACTTAACTCTCTTTGGATCCGAGGTTTGACTTTACAATATATGTATTGCAAGTATGCTCTCTTCATGCAATTACCACTCCTATGAGCTCCACATATGCTTTAATTATAGAAGAAGAAAAGGCATAACATCATTCATTGCCTTGGTGAGGATCCACAAATACCACATATATGAGAGACTTGAGAGTGTCATACAAAGGAATCTCTGAGTTTTATTTTGAAAACTTGCAAAAATTCTAGAATAATGGTTGAACAAAAGAACCTGAGACATAGTGCTTGACTTGATCGTTCTATCTTTCAATTATCCAAGATCAAAGTGAAAGCTCAAAAGCCACATGGTTGAACGTAATATGGATAAGTTTGAAAGTCAAATCGATGAATTTCAATCCAGAGGAGAATTCTTGTTTGAACGCATGTGTACTTTTGAGGAGTGAAAACATTGTAGCAACTCCTAATCCATTGCTAAGTCTAGCTTTGCTCAGGGACTAGCAAAGGTTTAGCTTGGGAGACTTTGTTGATGGTAGTTATCATCCATCATAAACTATCAATATAACATGAATAAATGCATGAAAGGATCACCAACATAGACTTAGGGGTTTAAACTAACAATTTCCACAAGTTTTGGTGAATTTGTGTTTTCAGTAGGGTTTATCTAGAAAATCGTCAAGGGGGATCAAAACGACAAATTAAATCACGCTTATCCATCGCAAAAACTGCTCCAGAAGGTTCCAGAGGACACCAGAAGCCACGCCACCAAAGGAGAGGGTAGGAGGCTCGGCCCCACCTGTAGGCTACCCGTCCCCCTAGGCCCACCTATCATGCTCTGCTTCGATGTGGGTTCCTCCACCGCCTCCTAGATTGTATCTACGCTGTTCTTTCAAGTTGGTTTGATAAGAGGGCTCAGGATTGATGCTCCGGCCTATATAACCAGCCCATGTCCCCCCTCTAGAACACGCTGCCATAAGTCAAGAGTAGACCAGAAATTAGGGTTTCTAGAGAGAAGAGAATAGAGCTCCAATTCTTCAAAGTTCTAGTATAGGCTAGCTAGCAAGATTCAAGTAGAGTTTGGGCTATTGCTTAGGATTTTGGATTTGCTGTCTGGAGGCCAGTATAGTCATTGTATCTCTTTTTATTTAATAATTTGTGCTACTTCAATATTATGTTGCTATTTATTATGTTCCTAGTTTGCTCTAGTAATATGCTTGATATAGTTATGATTGATGATGAATATATGCATATGTTCTCAAAGCTCTTAGCTCAGTTCTTGAGAGAGTTAAGTGGTCGACATTATGTAAGCATGATGCTTAGATATTGTTTGCCTATGGATGCATTATGCACTCTAGGTCATGTGGTAGATCGCGGATGTGACTCTCTCGTTGAGTCCTTTGTAGTCCACTCCCTGTTTGTAGAGCATGTAGAACGTGATTGCAAAGGAAGACAAGCTCTGTTCTTAATCTTCCTTAGTAATGTTCCATATGCATAGATCCAAAGTTAGTTATACTATAGATGAGAGTGTATATACTTGGGTGTACAAAAGACTTAGTAGATAAGTAATGACTTAGGAATCTTTTGCTCTTAACGAATCTCATTTTATGAGTATCTATTTCTATCTCTGGAATACCATCATTACCTTACACTTATCATTTATTTATCACTTGACTTACCCCTGCCATAGCATGAGAGTGGTTTTATAATAAGTATACATATTTGTCAATATCTCCATGCCAACACAACCCCATAGCTCCTCCCTGTGGATAAAATATAAATAACAATACTCGGTATACTCCCGGGTGAAATGCTACAATAGTATATTATCTGTGCGCTTGAGGATACCTTATATATATAATTTACATGTGTTCTCATAATTACCAACAACACATTTCTAGCATCATGCTAGGGATGACAACTTAGTTAAGAGTGATGCTAAGAAATGTCAACAAGTATTTCTGGCGCCATTGTCGGGGAGGGGCATATGGCTAAGAGAATTGACCAAATAAATACTTATTGATAAAATCATAACACCTCTACTTTAGCAGTCTTACCCCTATTTGTCTTTGTTCATATCGTATACAGGGTAATGCAGGATTGGTTGTGATTTGCCAATAATTTCCATCCCCATTAGAATCAACCAAATCAAGAGGAAGCCCAACACCAGTTTCTAAAGCTATGTCTGACAAGACCCTACGTGAGTTCTCTGCTCCAAGCACCGAAAACATTCGCACTAGACCAACACTCAGAACTACCAACCTCGAGTTGAGCTCAAGCCAAGCCTCATTAACATGGTGCAAGCTACCCCATTCAGTGGAAAGACACATGAAGATGCTAGTGCTCATCTTCAGGATTTTCTGGAGATAAGTAGCACAGTCGTCATCAAGGACGTTGCTCAAGACATCATACTACTTCACTTATTTCCATTCTCACTAGTGGGATGGGTGAAGCAGTGGTTCTACACCAACAAGGATAACATCAATACATGGGCAAAGTGTTCAAAGGCCTTCCTAGAAAAGTTTTTCCCTATAGGCAAGACCAATGCCTTAAGAGGAAAGATTTCAAACTTCCAACAGCAGAAAGGAGAGACCATTCCAGAAGCAAGGGAACATTTTCAAGAATATGTTTTAGATTGCCCTCATCATGGAATGGAAGATTGGTTGCTCATGAAAAGTTTTTACCATGGATTAACTCAGAAAGCTCATGAACAACTTGACGCCACTGCCGAAGGAACATTTATTTCACTCACCCTTAGAAAAGCTAAAACTTTTATGGAGAAGATAGCCTCTAATCAAGGCTGGTCATCATGCGATATTCAATCATGCAATAAGAGTGAAGAAGTACCAGAAGAGGTGTGTGCGCTGTCAACCAAAATGGACGTATTGTTGAATTGGCTTGAACAGTGAGACAATTACAAGAAAGATCGTTAGGCCATTCAAGATGCTTTTAATGCTCAAAACACATGTGAAGAGTATTTGGGGATTGAATTTCCTAAATATCAAGAAGATGCAAACATCGTCATCAATAACTCGGCTCCACAACAACAGAGAAAAGGATGGAAACAACAACAATGGTCAACTTACCAAGGTAAGTATCCAGGTAATTACTACAATTCTTCTAATCCCAAGCAACCATCCTTAAGAGACTTAATCTTAGAACAAGCTAGGATTAATGAGAGTATTTCTAAAAAGCTTGCTTTTAATGACAAGGTCCTAGAAAATATAAATACTAAAATGGATAGTTTTTCTTCCACGTTAAAAAACCAACTTAGCTATAATAAAAAGATAGAATCACAATTAGCCCAGTTGGCTGCTGCTCTGCCTTTTGCCACTAACCTTGAAAAGGTCAACGCCATAACCACAAGAGGTGGCAAGTCTACTCGTGATCCACCATATCCGACAATGATAGGTAGGACACACCAGTGGTAGTGCAGGAGGAGGAGAAGAGAAATGATGAAGTTGAAGAAGCTGGGCCACTAGAGCGAGAGAGTTACAATAAGGTTTTCATGACACGACCCTCGTACCGTTTCCATGCAGAAATCAGAAAGCCAAAATGGATGAGCAGTTTGGTAAGTTTGTAGAGGTAATTCAAAAGTTATATATCAATATCCCGTTGCTAGATGCCATACAGGTACCTACCGATGCGAAGTATCTTAGAGACATCCTCAACAATAAAAGACCACTGCCCACCACTGAGGTAATCAAGCTAACGGAGGAGTGCAGTGCGGCCATCCTAAACACTTCACCAGTCAAGAAGAAGGATCCATGATGCCCCACTATCGACTGTTCGATTGGGAGCCAAAACTTTGAGAATGCGTTATGCGATCTTGGAGCAAGTGTCAGTGTCATGCCCAAGAAGGTCTTCGACAAGCTCAACCATTAAACACTCACACCAACATCATTGTGTTTGCAACTAGCTGAGCAATCGGTCCGCTACCCTGCAGGAATCACTTAGAATATTTTGGTAAAAATATGAAACTTTTTTGTTCCTATAGATTTTGTGGTACTTGACATGCAGGAGAACATGAAGACACCCCTTATACTTGGAAGACCCTTCCTAAGTACTATGAATGCGCACATTGATGTTGGAGCGGGATAAATTAAATTCCATATTAACGGAAAGGAAGAGCAGTTCGCTTTCAAGCCAAAACCGGAACAATGCTATAATTTGGAGTGTCTTGAGAAGCAAGTATCAAGGTCTCCATCTCCGGGACCGATGGATACACCTGAAGAATAAACCTGAATGGAGAAGTTTGGTTCGGTGGACTTAAAATTCCGAACCCTCGCCGAGAGGTAACTCGGTAGTTATCTATATTTACTTTTTGCATTATATTTTTACTTCAGCATATTTACTTCTTAAAACTTGCATTAGAAAAATGAAATAAACAATTCTCATCATGGCATATTAAAAATTCAAGCCCCATGTAAATAATTTTTATGGAGTGTAAAAACCCTGTAAGAAATATTTACTGTGGAGGCGTAAAAATATAAAAATACCATCATTCATCTTATATTTCATAGTATCACAAAAGTATTTTTGCATTGCATACTTATGCATGTATATGGTAGAAATACGATTACTAGGACCCACAAACACGTGGGGCCCACCACCATCACCTTCATATCTCCACCACCCTCACTCTACACCATCTAGGAGATATTTTCCACCAAAAGGTGCACTTCACCTACTTAACCACGAAACAAAGGAAGCGTTAGGAAGGCCACCTTGTGGGGCCAGCCGGCCCCACCACTAGGCCGGGTGGCCTCCCTCTCTCCCGTCTATAAATACCACTTCTCCTGGCTGCTCAACTCACTCACACATACTACATTTCTCCATTCCAAATTCAAAAATCTAGTTTCAAATTTCATAGTTAAAATTCTCTTGAATAGAGAAGTGTTGGAGTAAGAAAGAGTGTGGAAAAGTTTGAGTGTGAGAGTAGTGCTAAAATCTTGAGAAAGAGAGGAAGAGGTGCTGCTGAAATTTGAGCAAGAAAATAGAGTTTAAGAGTGGTAGTGTTGTCCAAATTAAGAGAGGAACTTAAAAAGAATTTGGGTGGAAGTCATGCCAAACTATTGATTAGAAAAATTCTTTAAAAATTATTGGACGAATAACCCCCTGGACGATTGAATTTTGGATGGCTAACCACTAATATTTTTATTTCCCTAACCCTGTTCCACGTGTTGTGTTGTTTTTGTCTGTTTTTACAGGAAAATGTGGAAGACCGTGAAGGGCGAGCTCACCTGAGTGGGATCATCCTGTTCAACAAGAAGTTCTTTGTCCTAGGCAAGTGATATGCAAGTCGATCCTCCATCCCCCACTGTTGGAGCGTCATCACAATCAGCCCCCACAAAGAAGAACGTTCTTCTACAAGACAAGCAACTCAAGCTCTGGGATGATAGGGAGAAGAACATCTACAAGAAGCTGAAGGACCAGGATTTCATCCTCATCCCTACCTTCGATCCTGCCCTACTGCAGTCCACAGGTATGGGAGGATGCATGGGAAATAGATGAGTCAGGGTGCAAGCTTTTGACTATTGAATTTTTATGCACTTTACAAACCACTGACTCAGAAGTCTCATTTAGGTTCTTTGGGAAAGAATTTTCTTTTCCCTAGAAGAACTTTTGTGAGCTTTCAGGATTCCCTGCTCAGTGCACAATTGATGTAGACTCAGCTATACAAGACTTTGATAGGAATAAGTTTTGGAGGGAGATATCAAAAGAAATTGTCTACTGCCGCCCTCGCACCAATGACATTCACCACCCTACTTTGTGGTTCATGCACAAATGGCTAGGATTTTCTCTTTTTCCTAGAAATGACTTCCGCACAATTATTATATGACATGGTTAAAAGAAAGAAGGTCTCACCTATAAAATTCATGATGGCACAATGGGCAAAAATTCCTAGACTTAAGGGAGATGTTGGGTGCACTTCTTTGGTCACCCGCATAGCTAGAAATTTGGGTTTGCTAGCAAATGCTTCCTATGGATTATTGATTATGGCTATTTTAATCATGCACACTTGTTAAAAAAGGGCAAGGATGGGAAAATAGTCATGATGTATATGGACTACATAAATGAGTTTTTGTTACCAGACTGGAACCTCAGTCTGTATGCAGTAGATTTGTTTGTCTTTGATTTGTAGAGAAAGGAGGAAGCACCTCGCAGGAGTGCCTCTACGAGGATCACTCACAATCCACAACCTCGGTACCATGGAGATGACCCCATTCTAGAAGGACCCGCCTTCACTAGCTACACATGATTTGATCAAGCAGGACCTTCCTAGGTGCACCGTCCTATGCATGTAGGCTGGGACTAGCTAGGATATTCTCGTATGCACCAACCTGAACATGCCGGGTGGGATCAGGGCTCAAGTGCGCAATGTTAAGATGACAACTTTGACTACTACTAGCAGCAGCCCTATGAAGAGGTTTCTAGTGGCTACTAGGGAGGACACATGTCCTTCTCTACTCGTGGCTACCATGACCATCCCATAGGTTATCATGAGCTGCGGATGGAACACTCTCGTTTCGACACCACACTCACCACCATCGAGGATGGCCAGCAGGAGATTCAGGACACTCTGCACCAGCATACCCATTGGAAAGAAGAAGCAGGACAACGCCTCGCCACTATCTAGCAGCAACAACAGGAGAATGACAATTTGAACTACTTGTTTGGTCATCTCCACATTGACCACCCGCCTCGCTGAAGGACCATAGCAACACCCAGCTTTGGGGAGGAGCCCCCATTATCTAAGGTAAGTTTTTCTTTCTTGCATTTTATTTTTTGTTGTTTATTTATTTTTAAGTTTGCTATTTATTAAAAAAAGTGTGTGTATATACATAGTTTGCTTTAAATTTAAGTTTGCTTAAGGTGTGCTTTAGTTTCTTATCTTGTTTTTAAGAGTCAATAAATAAATAGAACTTGAAGATGATCTCACATGATGGAAATGATGAATAGTTGTTGTGTTATAATTTCTTTCAAATACCTAGTTTTCAGCCTTGAATTTTCATAGGTTTTGGATGAAATTGATTTGACATAAGAATTTGCTCTAAACTCAAAACTCGTTGGTAGCATATGCTTGATCTAAGTCTAGGTAATTGACGGATATGATATGAGAAAGTCTGAGATGCTATTTATCTTGTTCTAAGTGACACTTGAATTCTAGAAATTTCTTTTGAAAAACATTAAAAAATCACATGATGAGATCATGTATGACAAAGCTTGAATTCCTACCAGAGCCAAACATGTTTATCTAGGCTAGGAAAACTTCCACTTATATGCTACTTGTTTTGCATAGAGTTTAGTCAAGCTTTGTTGGTGCCTTATGAGAGGTTTGTCATACTCTTAAATTCAAGATCACGTACACACCACACACATATGCACTACTCCTACACTAGGGGTAGGCGTAAAAACATGCCTTCCATCTAGATCCACCCAAAAATGTTTTACTGCTACATTGGGAGAAAACACCAAAAATATGCTTCATAGGTTTCCACCAAATAAATGCTCCAAGTTCTTATTGCTATCTCTCAAAAGTTTGCTGCAGAAAAGAGGCATGGGCAATGCAAAAGTTATTCATAAAAAGAAGAAGAAGAAGAAGAAAGAAGAATTGAAAAAATGGACAAGTGTCCAAGATATCTAAAACAATGGGTACTTAAATGCCCGCATAAAAAGAGATGAATAAGATAGCCCTTGTTTTGTTGCAATTATTTTCAAGGAGATATGTTTTCAAGGAGCATAGTAGAATTAGGCTAGCCACCATATGTGGCAGAACCGCCTGAAATAGCATGCTTCCGGAGGCGCTCATCTTCCACCAGATGCTAAGCACCCCGAAAGTAAGCTACATCGGACGGTTCCATCGAGCACACCCCAAGGGAGAACTTGAACAATCCCCGTTTTTCACCTAGGATCCAATAATGAAAACGAGTTTACATCACTTAGTCCATTTCATACAACAATAGTTCTCGAAAATACATTATTACAATACCAAGTTCAGAGTGCGGAATTTAAACATCAAAATTGAAATAAACATCTAACGATAAGATACAAGGATCCATCTATGCCCACCAGAAGAATCATCCACACAACAACCATTCCTCAAGCTGCACCTACAATAGGGGTAAATAAACCCTGAGTACACAATGTACTCGCAAGACTTACTCGACTAGTGGCAATAATTTTCTGACTCCAAAGAATATGATAAGCTTTTTGGTTTGCTGGGTTTCCTTTTTGCGTAAAGCATTACTAATAGTAAATCCTTATGTATATTTTTGTTAGCAGTCATGATTAGTTCATTAGCTAACCATTCAATGTAAGCACCTGTTCTACTTTCAAGCAAGAGTTGAGCAATCAGGTCCATTCATTCCCTTTCATGTTCCAGTTCTTACTATGGTGCTAGATCATAGCCTAGCCATACCGTATCACATGGTGATTCATGAACCAATGTATCCTAGCTGGGTACCCCGAAACACATGCCCTGCTTGTACCCTAGACACAAGCATGACCAACCCACCACTCTCCTATCAAGAGGTCTAGGTCCCCGTCCAAACTTGGACTCCAAGCCCCCACTCCTGAGTCCTGGACTCAGTGTGGTGCTTAGACCTCCACCATCCCTGCCTCCAATCAGTCGATCCAGAAAGAGCTAGAACCCACGACAAGAGAGCAATGAGCCTTCTCGCTCCCATAAGCAAGTATGTGCTTAGGATAATAAGTCTATGACCTAACTCGAATCCACAACAACGGACGGTCCTTAACCAACATGAATAGGGAAAACAGTGTAACCAAGTGTCGACATGAAAATGTTAACACACAGCAAGCCGAAAGGATCTGCTTGTCAGAGCAAGGCTGGAGATCTGCTTGGCTTCAATGCGGGACCAGTCGACCCTGTGAATTCCTCCCGAGGCGTGCCAGTCAATTGGACCTGCAATTGACAAGGAGAGAAAGTTTATCAGTTATTTATGGTGGAACATGCCAATTTTTGCCTAGACAGTTCCAAGTGTGCCGCTTTGGGAGCAGCCAGTGTTAGCCCACTAGATCACAGAGATATCCAACCACTCACTAATGCTGCCGAGCATGCGCTAGTGATGCCAACCATGAACTATCATTATTTTACCTCTAGTCATAGTGTGTGGTTGGACAAAGTTAGTCATGGTCGACAATGCTGGTGAGTGCTCGGTGATCTAGTGGACTAACAGCCAAACGGGAAAATCGATCAAATAACCGATACGAGAAGAAAATCGGCTGTTAAGAACTTAATACTCGTGGGTTGTGATTGACTTTATAATGACAATTGCAATGTAACCAATTTTAATGATTCTTTCCCTTGAGCTAAATCAAATTATGTCAATACGTAATGTAGAGCCAATGAATTTAGTAAGAAAAAGGGATATGCCACATGCACAATCGACTATTTGATACAGATAAACCCACGAACCGTCTAGACATAATCCATTACCACCAACAGTGAGGTTCGACCGGATCGATGCAAGTATGATGATAACAACAAACTAAATCTAGAGGATTCATAGAATCAACCATACTTCAACAGATTCATGAGAGCATGTCATATCTGTGAAAGCATAGACGAATCGGCTAAAAGAGCCGATTCGGGTAAAAAAGGATCATAGCATGTGAACAATCGACTATTCAACACAAGCAGACCTATCAACTCCTCAAATCTAACCTATCATCTTTAACAATGGGACTTGACTGGATCGATGTAGCCATAATAAAGATAGCAGATTCAATCCTTAAAGAAAAAGGATCTACTCATATTTAACAGGATCATGAAAACACACTATGAATGTTAAAATGCGGGCGACCGGCTATTTAGCCGATACAGGCATAGCAAACAGCCAGAGTCATGCCTGGTCGAAAGCAAACCTACCAGCTAGCCACCCTTAGGTAGAGCCGATAACTTGACCTTGATCTAATCTAAGCAGTGGAGGTCGACCAGATCGATGCAGCTGTACTTGAACTAGATAAAGATCAATAACTAGCTTATACTAGAGCTCGTAGTGGAGGTCGAACCTAACCGATGTAGCCGTACAAACAGAAGTATAAGCCATGATAGTACTTATAGACAAGCCAGAGGTCAGCTAGACCGATGTAGCCCTGCTTGTTGAAGAACTCGCTGAGATCTACTCTACTCCTACTCCTAAGGGTTGGCACAGAGCCAAAAAAGAAAGTAACTTGTATTGATTGATTGGATGTCCTTTTACAATAGCCGGGGTCCAATAATTATACCCAGAACCTAAGCATGAATCCTACTTAAGTATGACTCATTACAATCTTCGGCATAAGATAAAACATTCCTAATTTAAGATAACATGGACCCTAATCTTTCCCTTTTTGTAGAGTCTGACATGTTTTGTCTCGACGCCAACCATAGCTTTTTGTCGTTATCTGCTGGCGTCATCTGAAGAGAGCCGATTCTAGTGCTGCATTTGAACCAGTTGATATCGACCCTTATGCAATTGCTTCCTTGATGACATGATCTTGGAAGCTTTGAATTCCCATGTCCTTCTTCCCAAATTTTGGTGTAAACACATGCCCCAATTTTGGGATAAAATTAATTTTATTCCAAAATTACCACGCCTATGCTTCCGATAGGTTCATAGTCATGGGTAGAGAATCTTTATCTGGGGTCTACCATCTGTCACCATTTTTGCCAGATTATGAGCCCATGCTTCAAAGCTTTACGAGAGCATCATTGCTTCACGGGCGCTTGGATCCATCTTTCCAGACCGACTATAAATGTCTATCCGACTCTAGCGAGAGCAACTCAACAACTCAGTTATGTTTCTCTTCTACTTGCTTCCTCGAGTGCCCTTGGCTCTGCCAGACCCTCCATGGTCTAATTCCTTGCTATGAGGATCTTGAGTGGTTATAAGAATTCTTGTGCATAGGTTGATTGTGTCGCTCATTTCAGCGCCTTGTCGAGCAAGAGGATCAGCTACTATGGTTAGAAGAATTCTTGTGACATCACCTAAGTTTTCTCACCATGATCGCAGAGCTGTTCTAGTGTTTGCAAGAGCTAAAATGTGTGGACACCTTCCCCTTGTTCGCTTCATCAAATGCCCATCGGGGAAACCACAGACTTCTTTCCCACGGTTTCCCCGCCACCGAGAAATGGGCATCTTTTAGTAGGCGGCCTTCCTTCCCACTATTTCCCAGTCATCGAGAAATCGGTTAGGTATATGGGTATCTTTTAAGCAGGCAGCCTTTCCTCTTCCCCTGATGTAATTTTATCAGCGGGCTGATATGACTTGGTCCATGATGACCTTCGGCCTTGTGGGGATCCAGACTCCCTTCAATCCAAAGAAGTCTTAGTGGGTTGATCATTAGTTAATGTAAACTTTTTGTATCGATCCCACGATATTTTGTAATTATAGGAAGCAATAAGTCCGAATCTGTTGTCTCTTTGTGATCCGTCCCTTGAATTTCCAGAGTGTCGATCTATTTCCATATCAGACTTTAATTCCATAACCCCGACGAAGCCTATCTTCTCCTAGGCTATATATACGGGCCACAGTTTTGGATCGAAAAACAACCTGCTTCATCTCAAACCTTCCATGTCCTTAGTGTGATTCTACTTTCCCATAGGTTAGAAGGCATAAAGAATGGCAAGAGGTCCACTGAGGAGGCCTTTATTGGGTCTGTGTCACAATGCTAGTGTTTTCATCATTAGGAGGGTGCAACCCAGGATGCTCCCATCATCCCAGAGCAGAGGGCTGACTCCGCTCAACTTCTAGGGTCGTCTTCATCAACAATTTGCCGCCAGCTCCCCTGCTATCTGAGGAAGTGGATTAGCAATGACGATCTGACCGCCTCCATTGATCGGGCTAGCTAGAAACTCACCGACTGTCTCTCCATCATGGAATCGGCTCTGACCACCTTGGCTCAGCGTCGATCACCCTCCGAGGCCGACCAAGTGGAGGAAAGGTTGGCCAAAATCATGGGTGAGATGCCTACCACAATTTTCTGTCTCTTCTTAATTTTTGTCTTCAAGATCTTGATCATCCCTTCCTCGAATCTTTTTAGATCTATCAGCTCAGCTAGAAAGCCTCTGATTAGCTGTGGAGTATGTGGTAGGATTTGTCAATGCTAGGGGTGCTGTGTCGGTGGTTCGCTTGCATGACATCCTAAACCATGTTAGAGAGGTTACTCTTCATGGTGTTTGTCATGGTGCTGCCATGGCATTGGCTGCTGCGCAAGCTCACTCTAGCCACGAGCTTCGACTTCTTCCCCATGGTTTTCTAGCCACCGAACACCCTGGGGATCATGAGCGCCTGGTCGAGGATTTCTTCGACATTGCCAACTCCATAGCCCTAGCTTCCCAAACCGATGACATAGTGAACAAAGTGTTTTCTAGCCTTTAGCTTGTAATAGGAGCAGCTAGCAAATAATCTCTTCGTTTTAAGTGGTTTCTCTTTTGCCCCATACTTCCTATTTCATGTACCAATTTATCTGTGTTTGTTTTTGCTCCATAGGTGGTACATATCATACCGGCTTTTACCCCTTTGGGTTTACTTTTGAACTAGAGGCGATACCCTTCTAGTATCGGCTATTAGAGCCGATGACTGAACAAATCGGCTATCAAGTATTAATCCAAACGCTAGGATAATATTTCTTTAGATATTTTTCGTTGATTGCTCTATTAAATTCTTCTTCGCCTCCTAGTGTTTCCAAAATATAAGCATTGTCAAGCGCACAACATTTAATCCAATAAGGTCCCTCCTAATTAGGTGACCATTTGCCAAACTTGCTGTCCTTTGACCCGATCGGCAATTTCACTTTCCAGACTAAGTCTCCTTCGGAAAATTGTTTGCTCTTGATCTTTTTATTATAATACTTCACAACCCTTAGTTTACTGGCTTCAATATTCTCAAGAGCACGCAACTGATGGCAACTCAAGTCATCTAAGTCATATATCATAAGATTCTTGTAGACTTCGGCTGACAAATCATTTTGCAATGTGACATGCCTTAATCCAGTTTGAATTTCCCTGGGAAGGACTGCATTATGACCATACACGAGTTCATAAGGTGATGTTTTAATCGATCCATGATAGGCCATCCTATATGCCCATAGGGCTTCATTAAGCATTGAATGCCACTTCCTTGGCTGCTCTTTAATCTTTTCTTGATCAGCTTAATCATAATCTGATTGGATGCCTCTGCCTAGCCATTAGCCTGAGCATAGTAAGGAGAAGAATTTAACAACTTAATTCCCATACTGGCATCAAAATCTCTAAACTCTTCCGATGTGACATTGTCCCTTGATTGGTAGTGAAAGTTTGAGGAATCCCAAAATGATACACAATATGCTCCTTGACAAAATCAACCATGTTCTTTGAAGTTACCGTCTTCAAAGGAATTGCCTCAACCCACTTAGTGAAGTAATCCATCGCTACCAATATGAACTTATATCCTTTACGTGAAGGCGGAGAAATCTAACAAATTAGATCAATCCCCCAACCTCGAAACGGCCATGGCTTGATTATTAGATTCATAGTCGATGCGGGCGATTTCTGAACATTACCAAAACATTGATAGTCCTGGCACCCCTATAATATTCAAAACAGTATTCTAGTATTGTCGGCCAGAAATACCTAGTCATGCGAACAATCCATTTCATCTTATAAGCCGATTGATGAGCTCCACATATCCCTTCATGTACTTCACCCATCAACACCTTAGCTTCTTCTTGATTTAAGCATTTAAGCAACACCCCATCGATTGTTTTGTAATATAGCTGATCATCCAGTAAAATATACTTAGTCGATTTATACCTTAGTTTCCTGGTAACCTTCTGTGATGGATTCCTAAGGTAATCGGCTATTTCAACTCTCCAATCATCATCCGAGGTCTCGCCACTTAAGATCTCTTGAAACACTCGATAACCTGACACACTCTGAGCTAAACGATTAGCCTCTTGGTTTTGGGCTCTTGGAATATGCTAAAAAGAGACATGAGGAAATTCCTTGAGCAACCTTTGGCACTCATCATAATATCCCTTCAGAGTGTCTTCTTTGCATTCATATAGGCCGATCAACTGATTAATAATTAACTGTGAATCTCCAAATACTTCAATTGCCTCGGCCTTTACTTCATGAAGAAGTTGAAGCCCCTTAAGAATCGCTTCATATTCTACTTTGTTGTTGGTAACCATTGGCTCAGTTGGAAAAGCAAACTCAAAACTTGCCCCCTGAGGTGAAATAATAACAATACCAATGCCACCACCTTGCTTGCATGATGACCCATCAAAGAACAATGCCCAAGGTACCGGCTCTATGTAGCCAATACTTGGCTTATGATGCTGGGTGACAAAATTGGCTATTACTTACCCTTTGACTGCTTTAGCCGATTTGTACCTCAAGTCAAATTCCGTCAACGTAAGAATCAACTTCCCCATTCTTCCATTTAATATTGGCATTGATAGCATGTGCTTGATCACATTAGCTTTGGAAACAGCTGTATACTCAGCCGATAACAAATAATGTCACAACTTAGTGCAAGAGAAATATAAGCTTAAGCATAACTTTTTGATGGGAGAATATCTTGTTTCTAGATCCAAAAGTCTTCTACTTAGATAGAAAACAACTTGTTCTTTTCCTTCAAACTCTTGCATCAAGGCCGATCCAATTGTTTGGTCATCGGCCTATATGTACAACTTAAAAGGCTTACCTTGCTGAGGAGGGACCATCACATGTGGACATTTCAAATATTCTTTTATCTCCTCAAATGCCTTTTGTTGCACGTCACCCCACTTAAATTCTTGATCATGTTTCAACTTCAACAAGGGAGAAGATGGCATAACTCTTTCCGACAAATTTGAAATAAACCTCCTGATAAAATTAATCTTACCAAGCAAAGATTGTAACTCTATTTTAGTAGTCGAGGGCACTGCCTCATCAATCTTTCATACTTTTTTGACCAATTTTGATTCTTCTCTCGTGGATCATGAAACCCAAAAATTGTCCAGCTGATACTCCAAAGCACACTTATTAGGATTCATCTTTAGACCATGTTTTCTTATGCACTCCAAAGTCCCCCACAAATCAACTAGATGTTCCTTGTACCCCTTGGGTTTTACCATCACATCGTCAATGTATATTTCAACAATTCTGCCGATCAACTTATGAAAAATATAATTCATTGCCCTCTAATAAGTTGCACTGGCATTCTTCAAACCAAAGGTCATCACAACCCATTCAAATAAACTGATTGCGCTAGGGCATCTGAAAGCTGTTTTTGCTATGTCTTCCTCGGCCATAAAAATTTGGTTATATCCTGCATTGCTGTCATGAAACTAATAACCTTGTGCCCGGCTGCTGCATCTACCAACATATCGGCTATCGGCATCGGATAACCATCCATGGGTATAGCCTTGTTTAGATCTCTAAAATTGATGCAAACTCTTAACTTCCCATTTTTCTTATACATAGGAACAACATTCGATATCCATTCACCATATCGGCATGGTCGGATAAATTTCGCTTCTAGTAATCTTTCAGTCTTCTTTTTTATATCATCTAGAACGTTTGGGTTGAACCTCCTTGGAGCTTGTTTAAATGGTCGATATCCAGGTTTGATGGGCAACCGATGTTCAAGAATCGATCGGTCTAGACCAGGCATCTCATAGTATTCCCTAGCAAAGCAATCCTTAAATTCCTTTAATAGATCTACTAACTCTTGCTTGTACTCAGGATCCAACTTGGCACTTATATACTTTGGCCTAGGCCTGTCTCCAGGACCAATGTCTATTTCCATTAGTTCACTAGCCGACGTGAAGCCATGCCCTAACTTACTACTTGTGCCATCTATTGGATCATCCATTAGAATAGACTCTCAGAGTCGATTGCTTGGATTGGCTATTGGCTTTCATTATTGATCTTAATGAAGCTTCCTTCCCATAGCTTGCCAGAAAAACACTTAAAGTCTTCTAGCTCTCAATATACTGGATCGGCTATCGCGATACTCACAGATTCATCAATGTGAACTAGCTCAACATTGTCTCCATGCCATTGAATCAAACATTGATGCATGGTTGATGGCACACAACAATTTGCATGAATCCAATCATGACCAAGGAGTAGACTGTATGACCCTTTTCCATCAATGATGAAGAATGTGGTGAGCAAAGTTTTACTTTCGATTGTCAATTCGACGTTCATTGCCCCCCTGATCTTAGATGTATTACCCCCAAAATCCTTAAGCCTCATGTCAGTCTCAATCAAATCTCCTGGTCCCTTGCCAAGTTTACGAAAGTGGTATAAGGCATAAGATTGACAGAAGCACCTCCATCCACCAACATCTTGCTCATCGGCTTCCCATCAACAAAACATTTTACATATAAAGCCTTTAAGTGCCGATGTTTGACTGGCTTATTGAATATAGCCTGCTATATAACTATCAACTTGGCAACTATCTATTCATACTCGGATTCATCAAAATCTGAATAGACTTCTTGGTCTGCTGGAGCTCTAAATTCCGATGGTAATAAAAAAATCATTTGAATATTAGCCGATGGTTGACCCCTACCAGCTGTTTGTTTAGCACGCCACACTTGAGTTTACTAGACGCCTGAGCCTATTCTAGCTCTCTGTTCCTTAGGCGTTGCACCCTTCTTTTCTGGCTTCTTGTCAAACCTCCTGGACACCATTGCCCTTCCGGCCAAACATATTCTTCTTCACTATCCTCTTCTTCATAATCAGCCCAATTTTGATCAACAACTCACTTTCCTAGCCGATCATGAACACTTTTATTTTTTAAGCGCCGATCCATATTATTATGATGATACTCATCTCGAGCATGGATAGACCGATGGTTGGCTTGAGATTGTCTAAACTCCTAATATTGTTCGCTGCATTCTGGGCAGTCATTTCTAGTAGGCAACTTCAAACCTTCATTCCAACAATGTCTGAAGAAAAGACAATTCCAATGCGATTCAGCTTGCTTTCTATCATACCTCTCTTTTTCTTGCTAACACTGGTATTCTTGATCTTCTTACCAACACTGATAATCATTTTCCTTCTGCCGCTGCCATTTATTCAACAAAATTCGAGATGTAACATGTGGCCTTGTCGCCCACTTTCTTGATGTCTCCCCCTGTTCGTATTGGCTCTTTTGTTGGTCACGATGCCTTCTAACCTCTCTATATTCATCAGCCGATATTTGCATCTCAGAATCGACTGTTCTGGTTTCTTTTGTTCTAATTGATGTTAGGACTTTAGTCTTCCCTTTGAGCAGCCTAGCATCAACCATGTTCTGATCTCTTAGGAAAGGGTTATCATCAACTTTCATCTTTCAAGGCGTATCAAATTTGAGCCTTCCTTGCTGAATAGCCCTCTGTATATGTTGCTAGAAAACTTTGCACTCATTAGTAGAATGAGAAGTGGTGTTGTGAAAATTACAGAACTTCTTATTCTTCAACCGATCGGGAGGCAACATAACATGATTGTTGGGCAGCTTGATCTGCCCCTTCTCAAGTAAGAAATCAAAGAGCTTGTCTGATTTTGTGACGTCGAAGTCATAGTACTCTTCAACTCATTTTCCCCAAGGATTTGGCACCATCACTGTCTTCTTACCCCAATTTCATTCGGCCACAGCAATCTATTCTTCTTCATCGTCCTTGTAGCTATCATTGACTGAATATGGATTATAAGCTTCGACAATTGCGGCATTCTTCTAGAATCGGGTATCTCTGCGCATACTCTGGAATTGGCTATTGAGTGCTGTCACTCGTTGAGCCAACTGACCCAGGTTATCAAATTTTTGCCCTAGTAGCTTCTCTCTCCATGTTGGCAACATTCCTTGAACGACCAATGCAGCTGGTTGATCATCAGTCAAGTTCAATGAGAAACATAAATTTTTGGTTTCTCGGAACCATTGAAGAAACTCGGTGCCTGATTCATTAGTTCTTTACCTTATAGTCGTCAAATCGGTAATTTTCTTTTCTCCTATCCTAGTATAAAAATATGTATGAAACTTTTTCTCTAGGTCAGCCTAATTGGCAATGGAATTGACTAGCAGTGATGAAAACCAAGTGAAGGCTGGTCCTGATAGGGATAGGGAGAAGAAATGAACTCGATGGGCCTCTTCAATGAATGCTTTGCCCAACTGTGTAAGATACTGACTGACATGTTCTATTATGCTTGTGTTATCTTGGCCAGTGAACTTAGCAAACTTTGGGAGCCTGTAATTTATAGGAAGAGCGACCAAATCATACCACTTTGGATATGGGCATTTGTACGAGAAGGTCTGCCTTTTTGGCTTCAAACCGAACTGATTCTTCATCATCTTGGTCACTCTGAGCAACAAGTCATCAGCATTTGAATTTGGATTTCTCTATGATTGCTGACCCATCTATGGATTATATTTTTGGGTATCTTGATACCCTGGATTTGGAATCATGTGAAGAGTATTGTAATCTATGCCATAATGATATCCTTGTGGAACCTCTAGTTGCTGGGTCCTTTGCTGGTTTGCTACTTGAAGTCTCTGGTTATAGATAATAGGATATATATCTCTACAAATCCTTTGAACTAACGATGCTATTCTTTGAGCCAACGATGATATCTGGCCTGATGTGCTAAAATTGACCATTTGATTCTGAACTTGCCCCATCGACTGTTGCACATGCCGCATTGACGATCTAGGATTATACTGTATCTGATTGGTGGTGGTACCTTGAATCTACTCAGATGAGCTCTAGACTACCAGGACATCACCATTACCAGCTGGTGCTACTTCTTGATGGCTAGTACCGGCTTGATTAGTCCTCTGAGTCGATGGATGTGGAATGTTGTAATAAGCTGGTCCGATCTGATCAACTGGATATCCATGAAACACCTCTTTTATGGTGTTGTGGAATGTGTTTAGGAAAACTGTATTATGGTTCAATATGGCATCATGAACAGATTTGTTTACAGCTTCTACAAAGAAACGACTGTCTTCAACTTCATCTGCATCTATCTACCCATGTAACAAAACTCTTAGTAGTGGATATTTCTGAACAACTTTATTGTCACATGTCTTGGTGTAGGACAACAAACACTTGTTCTAAAATTCTTCTATAGCTTTGCTGATGACATCTTTATCTTCATCAGATAGATCTTCATAAGGCACCATAAGGATGTCATTGTTGTTGTAAGTCACCAAGATGATTGTGGTGTCCCACCGGGCATGCTAGAACGTGTGTCGACATGAAAATGTCCACACACAGCAAGCTAGAAGGATCTACTTATCGGAGCAAGGCTGGAGATCCACTTGGCTTCAACGTAGGACCAGTCGACCCTACGAATTCCTCCTGAGGCATGCCAGTCAATTTGACCTGCAATTGACAAGGAGAGAAAGTTTATCAGTAATTTAAGGTGGAACATGCTGGTTTTTGCCCAAACAGTTCTAAGTGTGCCGCTTCGGGAGTAGCCAGTGTTAGCCCACTGGATCACAGAGATATCCGACCACTCACTAATGCTATCGAGCACGAGCTAGTGATGCCGACCATGAACCGTCGTTATTTTACCTCTAGTCATAGTGTGTGGCCGGACAACGTTAGTCATGGTTGACAATGCTGGTGAGTGCTCGGTGATCCAGTGGACTAACAGCCAAATGGGAAAATCGATCAAATAACCGATACAAGAAGAAAATCGTCTGTTAAGAAATGTAATACTCGCGGGTTGTGATTGACTTCATAATGACAATTGCCATGTACCCAATTTTAATGATTCTTTCCCTTGAGTTGTTAACATGTATGTGTCAAAGATACATCACTAGCTAAATCAAATTCGGTCAATACGTAATGTAGAGCCATTGAATTTAGTAAGAAAAAGGGATATGTCACACGCACAATCGACTGTTTGATACAGATAAACCCACGAAACATGTAGACCTAATCCATTACCACCAACAGTGAGGTTCAACCGGATCGATGCAGCTATGATGATAACAACAAACTAAATCCATAGGATTCATAGAATTGACCATACTTCAATAGATTCATGAGAGCGTGTCATATCTGTGAAAGCGCAGACGAATCGGCTAAAAGAGCCGATTCGGGTAGAAAAAGGATCATTGCATGTGAACAATTGACTATTCAACACAAACAAACCTATCAACTCCTCAAATCTAACCTATCATCTTTAACAGTGGGGTTCGATCGGATCGATGCAGCCATAATAAAGACGACAGATTCAATCCTTAAAGAAAACGGATCTACTCATATTTAATAGGATCATGAAAACACACTATGAACGTTAAAATGCAGGCAACCGGCTATTTAGCCGATGTAGGCATAGCAAACAGCCAGAGTCATGCCTGGTCGAAAGCAAACCTACCAGCTAGCATCCTCCGATCTAGAGTACTAATAGTGGGGGTCGACCGGATCGATGCAACCGTGATATCGAGCTATAGACCAGATTCAACTAGCTAATAAATCTCCTCAAGACCAGACATGCTCTGACCGCGTACTATGTGTGATCAAGATCGAAGTAGAACAACCGATAAAACGTAACCCATCGCTTAAAGTTAGGACCATTGCAATGTAACAAGATAAACGAGGGGTTAAAAGGATGTGAGGCCAATCTAGATTGATCTCGATCGGGTAGGTTGATGTTGCTAAAAACTAATGACAATAAGAACATCAGCAAGATCATAACTTAATGAATCTACCCAAAGGACACCACCCTTAGGTAGAGCCAATAACTTGACCTTGATCTAATCCGGGTAGTGGAGGTCGACTAGATCGATGCAGCCATACTTGAACTAGATAAAGATCGATAACTAGCTTATACTAGAGCTCGCAGTGGAGGTCGAACCTAACCGATGCAATCGTACAAATAGAAGTATAAGCCATGACGGTACTTATAGACAAGCCAGAGGTCGGCCAAAGCAGTGCAGCCCTGCTTGTTGAAGAACTCGCTGAGATCTACTCTACTCCTACTCCTAAGGGTTGGCACAGAACCAAAAAAGAAAGTAACTTGTATTGATTGATTGGATGTCCTTTTACAATAGCCAAGGTCTAATATTTATACCCGGAACCAAAGCATGAATCCTACTTAAGTACGACTCATTACAATCTTCGGCATACAATAAAACATTCCTAATTTAAGATAACTTGGACCCTAATCTTTCCCTTCTTGTAGAGTCCGACATGTTTTTTCTCGATGCCAACCATAGCTTTTTGTCATTATCTGCTGGCGTCATCTGAAGAGAGCCGATTCCAGTGCTGCATTTGAACCAGCTAATATCAACCCTTTTGCAATCGATTCCTTGATGACACAATCTTAGAAGCTTCGAATTCCCACGTCCTTTGATGAGGACATGGCACCTTCGGATACGAACAATGATTATAAGGTGCACTCGTTCCTACATTTGCATAGTGGCTTTGGTTATAATTCACTTGGTTCCACATGTACATGTCACTATTTGATTGTAGGTTCAAATGTGTTTCATAATGGAAGTTCATCAAAGTTGAACTTTCGGTTCGTCGGCAGCCCGATAGTGCCTCATTGGGAAGGCCATAACTCATCCATCCGGAGTGCGATCGAGGCCAATGAGCACTTGATGGAAAGCTTGTTTGATAAGCTTTCAAATAGATCTGGTTCTATCTCAATATCATGTCGGCAAGGCCTCCAAATCACCAATATATTCTGTCGCTATTTCTGGCGGAAGCTACACTGTCGTCATGGGCTTGTTAGACATCCTTGGGACCCAGGCCCAAGTTGGAGCATGCCCCAAGAAGATGGAGAATGCCTAAGAGATGGCCTTGGACATCCTTATCCTTGGCCACCACCTTAGGAGGCCAGCAAGGACGTCCAAGCCAAGCCAGAGGCCCAGTCCAATCCGAGTTCGAGTCTGCCTCGGCCGTCAGGACCAATCTGCAATAAAACGGACACCCAGGACGCATCCGAACTCCGTTTTTTATGATCCACATATGGATGGAATAATAATTTCATAAGGAAACCAATGGAAGTGGTCCCACATCAAAATTCCATCAGAATCAATGGGAATCGTCAAAACAAGTTGACATCCAGAATCTGTCACGGCGCTGCGTCGTCATCTTTTGGGCCGTTGGGCCTTGTAACGTGTTGGGACACCTTTAGGACGTGAAGAAGGATCCTTGGACGTCCCTTAGGCTATATAATCAGTAGCCACCACCTACATTAGGTTTTGGGTTTTGCTTAGATTATTCTGTCAAGAAACAGTTTCACCGTTCTTCGGTTTGTGAGAACCCCAACTCATGAGATTAATCTTTCATCTACAATTTGGTTGCGTTTTATCTTGTTCTTGCTTGTGTTCTTCGTTCCGCAGGCAGGGATTAGCCTTCTTGGCGAGGTCAACCTAGTTCGTGACTTGGTTGAGAACCAGAGGAGCTATGGTGCTAAGATTGCAGGGTTCGATCTTTCGATCTGAAGCCGGATCGGTGTGTCATTCTCCGCCACAACGATAGTTACCATCACCTGACGGAAGATCGGGATCCCCGTCTCCATTATCCTTCTTCCCAAATTTTGGTGTAAACACCAAGCTATGCCCCGTTGGTCGCGGGACACAACCTATTGCACCCACCAATACCCATACCATATCCCTGCCCGGTCTCCATTTGCTTTTACCATTTTGTCATGAGAGTAATAATAATCACCTATTGTGAGTAACGATAGGTTACTCACGCTACTGATAGCCTAAGCATAGCAGCTACTCGACCTATGATAGTAGGACTCATAGATAGGTATATCTATGCATGTAGTTTCAACAATAATCGTGTAACGTAAATGCACGTCATATATATATCCAGTGATAATTCAAAATAAGGGTTATGCACCGGGGCTTGCCTTGGGTAGGCACGGTGTTAACTGAGTCAGTCAGTGGTGGCTCTAGGACCTCTTCCTGCATGAGGATCTCCTCCTCACACTCCTCGATTACCTCCTCAAACTCATGATCTCCAATGGTCATGATCTCCGCCAACTCATTCTCTACATGCATGCGATGATGATGCAACATGATAATATTAAGGCAACAACAATTCTTAAAATAAGAATACATCTACTAAGACACTAAGCTATGGTTAAGATTCTAACTACTTATCATTTCCACAAACATAGGTATGGATTCATCTAACAAGTATTAACTTAGCAACTAAATTGTAACCTTACTCTTATTAGTGATTTAACTTATATTACAACAAGGAGCACCGAACTACCCTAGTACTTAGCCTACTCTAAGGCTACAAAAATTATAGTTAGCACATAATAATACCATGATGTTTCTATAAAAATTTTAGGGTTTTTGCTATCACCAATCCACCACAAAAATTCCTACAATAATTAACCTAATAATATTAAGCACTCTCAAATGATTTAATAGTGCCTGGTACTAACAAGTATATATATGAACTAAATACACTAACAGATAGAGCACAATTTTAGGAACCTAACAAAATTTGTTTCACAATTTTTGGACATCTACATGATTTTATATTAATTACCAAAGTTTAGCTCAGAAAAACAAATGAAAAGCTATTTGTATGTTCCACGAAAAAGATAAACTCATTTCGGCCAAACACGGCCCACGCACGGAGGCGGCCCGCGGTGGGGAGCCCACACATGGCAATCTTGCAAATGCCCTCACATTATCAAACAATAGCGCGAACACTACAATACTATTTCTATAGACAATGACTTTGCAACGGAACCCTCGGATCTTTCTCCTCTTTACAACGGCAAGGTCCCTGGCCTCCCCCATGCACTCCAGCACGGCGAGCGGTGTCACTGGCATTTGCGCCGGACCCATGGGACCCATGCTGACCTATCTCCGGGGCCAACGCTCACCTAGGTTTTGATGTGAAGCGATGGGTGGTGGTGGCACGAACGGGGGTGAAGCAAAGCAGGCTCTCCCCGGTGGCGGGCGACCTACAATGGCGTTAACCATGTTTTGGTGAGCCATAGCACTAATAGGACATTAGAGATAGGGGATAAGCACTAGGGGCCCACCCCGAACCAGTCTGAAGTGGTGGTTCGGCCGACGACTACCAGAGTAGTGCTGGCCACGTGCGCGTGATGAGCACGGCTATGAGCCATGGTGGACACGGCCATGTCAGTGCTAGCGGGGAGGCGATATCACTCCCACTAGCAAGCGCATGGTGGAGAGGGAGCCAAGATGAGCTAGTGGTGCAGAGGAACTTGCGCGGGGTGAAGTGGTGAAGGCTGGCCACGACGTGGGTGGTGACGGTACATAATGGCATGGTGGCTGGCGAAGCTCCAAAAATTGGAGCTTGGCCTGGCTGTAATCAAGGTGGGGTGGGGGTCTACTGGAGAGGGGGTGTGAAGGTGGAGACACAAGCACAAGGAATTGATGATAGTTGCTCGCTCTCTAGCTCACCGTGACACAACATGACGACGGCGGAAAGCAGAGAGAGAAAAGAGAACGGCGCAACAGGTGGACTTGGCTCGTCCATGCCTTGGTGGGATGCAAGCAGCGAGATTAGGAGACCCATGCACCGAAGGTAGCCGATAGGCACACATGTTCCCAACCATCATGGCTCGCGTGGCCGCAGCGCCTTAAATGACAAGGCGATGACGGCCCACCCACGTGCACGTGGTAGAGGTGACACGCATAGGACTGGCAATAGCGCAGAGGTGCAGCAAACCGGCGTGGATGCGATGACGATGCAATGGCAATGGCAGCATTGCAATGCGAGGAGTGTCGACAGTGCTGGCTCGACGACAGCACAGCGCGGCCGCGGCGGCACCCAAGACGGCATCACAAGGTAGAGCAGCAGTGCGTGGGGCTAGCTGCTCGCTGCGGCTAGCCTCGACCAAGCCCCGATGGCTCGACCGGCCAAGCATGGTGGCACGGCTGACCACGCGGGACACAGCCATGTGCACGGCATGGGGAGGCCGCACGGTGACCACGCACCTGGCGCCAACCAACTCGAGACAGTGATGCGCATGAATCTTAAAGCGTTCAACACGACCAAACGATTGCTTGAGGACCTAAACCATCTTCACCATGCTCAAGATGGCACATGAGACTACCAAATTGAGCTATAAGACTACACCACTCTATAACCCATTCTCTCACAATAAATTGTTAAACATAGCATTGTCTTGCTGTTGGCAGACTTGAAAATTTCTAAGTTTTTGAGCTGGATTTGTTTTCAATTTGCAATTTCTAAGCTAGTGGAAATATTAGCTAGTAATATCATTTTTTGACCGCAAGTATTTCACTGTCATCTACAAAGTTTGCACTTCAAACTTTATTTAAGTATCACATACATGTTCTATAGCATTTTTGCTTAATAAAAATTGGTTTTAAACCCTACTTGATGACTGTACAAATCGTGGAGCAACTTTCGTTTAGCGTTTTTGTTGACCGTTTTGAGTTATAGAAATTGATCTACACACTTTATCACATGCCTTAACACATAAACATGATGCTCACGATATGTTTTAGTAGATAATTTACGCTGTAACATCAGGGGTTTTACAATTCTATCACCCTTAAACAAAATCTCGTCCTGAGATTTCATGTGCCTAGTGTGGGAAAAGAGATAAGAAATAAATTTTGATTTAAACAATTACCTCCGTGAACTAGAAAGAATGTGGGGATAATGCTTCAAGATATAGCTTCCTTGCTCCCACGTTCCTTCATCCTCCGAGTGATTTTGCCACTGAATTTATAAAACTTCACCATATTGTTTCTAATCACTCTTTCTTTTTTCATCCAAGATCTTGATAGGCTACTCAATATAAGACAAGTCAGGTTGGAGAGTGAGTCCTTCAATTTCCACCGCTTCATCAGGGACCTACAAACATTTCTTAAAATGGGAAATATGGAAGACATTATGTACTGCTGACAAAATATCCGGGAGCTAGATACGGTAGGCAACAGAACCACATCGGGCCAAAAACTTGAAAGGTCCAACATAGCGAGGGGCTAGCTTTCCCCGGACACCAAAGCGATGCACCCCCTCATGGGCAACACTTTGAGATACACGTGATCACCAACTTCAAATTGCAAGGGCCTTCTTCGGTTGTCCACATAAGTTTTCTGACGACTTTGAGCTACCTTCAAATGGCTCTTGTTTACACCAAAATTTGGGAAGAAGAACGCGAGAACTCGAAGCTTCCAAGATTATGTCATCAAGGAATCGATTGCATAAGGGACGTGCAAAAGGCAACCACAATTAATAGAAGGCGAAGCACCACCTCACTAATGCCAAAGCGAATGCGGCGTTGATGACTGAGGACAAAAGATTGAGGGGTTTTCTTAATAAAGGTCATGCTTTCAGACTTAATCGGATTAAGGTTAGAAGTTTGGAATCGGCTATTTTCAAATCAGCTCTTTAGCCGAGACAAGAAATACAATAAGGCGATAGAAAATATGGTTATCACTTGTTCTACACAAAATACATGTTGATATGCAGATTACAAGTTTGGAACATCCTGGATTGCTTTCAATGCTTCTAGCTAGATAGCATCGACTTCTGTGATTTGTTGCTTGTCTTCTTTGGCTGATCTAGGAATATTCTCAAGGCTGCTATAGATGGCTTTGCCTTCTCTAACCTTGGTCAGCAGTTCTTGTTTCTTCTGCTTAATGGCATTGGGTATTTGAGCTAGATTAGACTTATGACGATCGATGGCAGCCTTCACATTCTCCATCTCCTTCTCAAGTTCTACATGCTTGGTTTCTAGTTGGTTCAGCTCTTGATCGATCCTGAGGGAGGAGTTCTTCAAATTATTGATCAGCTGTGTCAGCTCTTTGGCCTCTTATCTGTTGTACTTCTTGGCCAATAAAGCTTCACGATTAGACAAGTTCCTTTAAGCCTTTTTCACCTTTGGGGCTTGATCTTCAATAATGGATAAAGGTGACAAGACTTTGATAAGGTCTGGGGATAAATTATCCTTAATGGCTAAGAAGACTCTTTGCATTGAATCTACATCTTAGACCAAATCAGCTATATTTTTCTCAAGCATTGGCAATATGTCCCTTAGCCGATTTCTAGTCTTTTCTGATAAAGCTTCTTTAGAAGAGGTGGCTGATGAACTAATTTCATCTTCATCTAGATACTCTGCAAGATTGAAAGAGTAGCTCAGAGCTTAAAATTAAGTACCTATATATAAGAAAATCTTGTTAGGAGGATTGAATCGGTTGATAATAAGATAAATGATGAAGTAGATATGGTACCTTTTCTGGGATAACTTCTGTTTAAGAAGAAGGAATGGCTGATGATGCACCAATGGTATCTGGTTGAATTGGCTCTAAACTTTCAACATTCATATCTGCAAACAGTAGGAAGATTTTGAGTCCATGTTTGTTGTAGAAAGATAAACTAAGCATGTGACTCTCTTACCATCGATTGTTTGCTAGACTGGAGATTCGACAGTCTGGGTGTCAATATCAACAGGATCACCTTCAATGGGTAGACTGCCAGACTACTGCCCTTGCGTGAATGTTTCCCTAGGGATTGTCTGGCATGGTAAATGGTCAGAGAAGAGTGAAAATTGAATAAAAAATCAAGAATTTTGAGGAAATACCTTGACAGCATCAGGGGGTGAAATGGAAGGACTCTCGTCTTATGCTGTCTTAGAAGCATCGATTGTTTCAACAAAAATTGGCTCCTTTTGGGGATCGACTGATGAAGGTTGGGTTGATGCTGATTTAAACACCTTTGCACACCCAGAGCAGATTGGGATACATTGGTTGATAACTATGAAAGAAGAGAATTAGAAATTGAATATCATTTTTGGGGAAAGGATGAATCATTTTACCTGAGCAGTTGATGGTCTCGTTCCGTGAACCATTTTTCCAGTAATGGTTTTTTGGTCTATCCCTTGGGCTGTCTTACGTTTTGAGGATTGATACGTTACAATTGTAGAGACAGATTGAGTTTTCATCAGTTTCTTCAATGTGGGTGCGGTTGATCCCATTCTTGAGGCTAGACATGGTGGATAATAATCTATAGTATGTCCCTTCCTATCCATACTTAGGGGATTGGATTTAGTGTCCTAAAAAGGTCTGTTAGAACAGTTCATAGGGGAATTTATCGAATATTTTTTTGAAAAAAGGAATGGTAAGTTACCTCACTGTCGAAAACAAAATCTCCATCCAGAGCTATGCATCTAGGATGGACAGACCCACAGAAGAGATGGGAGTGCCATTCTTGCCACCAGGAGGCAAAATCTCCATCCAGAGCTATGCATCTAGGTTGGAAGAGAAGTTGACTCTTACCCAATCATGCAAGCAGAAGGAAGGAAGATATGATCCTAGCTAAAAGATTTTAGAGGCTTCCATTGCCTCACTAATGCCCTCTCTCGGTTTCAGTATATCTTTGAAAAATAGCCTAGGGGCAGTTGACCAAGACCAAACTGATGAGCTACAAAAGAAGGGTTGTAAAACTCGTAGGTCGGAAGGCTGCCTGGATGGAAGGAACCTATAGACATTTTACCGCGGCCATGACAAAATTCGGCTAGAAGAACACAAGGTTTGATGAAGCAATCTAAGATTGTAGCTGCCATTTCGTCTGAGCAGCCTGATTCAAATCGAAATTTGAATGGGAAGACCAACTCATTATTCTCATCCTCATCATAGGGTAGCCAAGTAAGGATATCTGCATCAAACCCTCTATGAAACTTCTTGAAGAGATGGCCAACATCAACAACAATTGTTATGGCCAATGTAGCTTCACCATAGTTCATGCACTGATGTGTTCTTCCTTCTTTGTCTCTGTATTCCTCATCAAAGTTGGAGGAAGGAAAGCCCAAATTCTAGAGATTTGGCTTTACAATCTTATGCATATACAAATTTAACCCCACCAAGGGCCGCTGATGGTGTGTATTGCTTCATTCTTCAGCAGCTGAGCGGCCACCTGATGCATCAAATGGTAAGCTGATCCCAACAGATACTTTCCAAGAGGAATATTAATGCCTACTGCCAGATGCTCTACCATGAGTTTATGATTATAAGTCAGACCACAAGATAACCCATAGAAGATGAATCTTTCTAACCACATGTTCAGAAAGGCCACATATTCTCTTTTGTTAACAGCTGATCCATCTCCAATATGGTTCAGAATATAGCTTGCCCATCCTGTGCAGTCTGATATTTTGGCTAATTTCTTGGATCCAGCACTTAAGAAGTGATAATGCTGTATTGATCATGTTATTCTAAGGCCGGTCAACATATAAACATCGGCCAAAGTGATGGTCATTGGGTCGTGACAAAAAATGAAAGCATTCAGGGTGTTAGACTAGAAATAAGAGAAATAAGATGCGGAAATCAGGAGTGAATCATTCCTCTGCATTTCAGACAACGAGAGTGTCAAGCATTGATTCAAGTCATAAATCTCCCAATCTCCAGCCTTTTTCCCCGATACCCTACGAAACCAATCTCTCCATCCCCTAGGCATTTTGGGCCAGTTTCTGAACGGAGTTTTGGTGTTCCAAGAGGACAAATCCACTATAGATTGTTTGAAGGGGATTCAATTAGTTTCTTGATGGATAAAGTCGGATAAATCAGGGTCACCCATAGGCCCAAGGAAATAGACATTGGGAGTGACAGCCGATGGAATCAAGATTTCGTTCCTCATTTTCTAGAAACCAGATAAAATAAATTTGAGAAGAAACGAAATACAGGGTAGCGGCTGATACTTGGAGAACGAGAACTTGAAAGCATACCTCAGGGACATGGTTGTTGGTTGCTATTGTAGCCGAAATAGATTTGAATCTAAGGAAGATTGCTTGAATAACAGCTTGATAGAGCAGAGGATTTGCTAGGGTTGAGGCTTTGGCGATGGCGACGTCAGCTGTTAAGATTTGTTTGAGAAAGAAGGGGCAAGCAAATGGGTCGAGTGAGTTGGAAATGATACTATTGGGATATTATATAAAACTCGGACCGAGAAGTCAGGAGTCACGCGTATGTCTTAGAATAAACGGTTCCGACATGGTGAACGGGTAAATAGAAATTTTGGAATAAAATCATTTTTATCCCAAAATTGGGGGGCATGTGTTTACACCAAAATTTGGGAAGAAGAATGTGGGAATTCGAAGCTTCCAAGATCGCATCGTGAAGTAATTGATTGCATAAGGATTGATATCAACTGATTCAGATGAGAATGTAGAATTGGCTCTCTTCGAATGACATCAACAGATAATGTCAATGAGCTATGGTTGGCGTCGGGAAAGACATGTTGGACTCTACAAAAAGGGAAAGATTAGGGTCCAAGTTATCTTAAATTAGAAATGTTTTCTCTTATACCAAAGATTGTAATGAGTCGTACTTGAGTAAGATTCATGCTTAGGTTCTGGGTATAAATATTGGACCCTGGCTATTGTAAAAAAACATCCAATCAACCAATACCAATTACTTTTTTTGGCTTTACGCCAACCCTTAGGAGTAGGAGTAGTGTAGATCTCGACGAGTTCTTCAACAAGCAGGGCTGCATCGGTCTGTCCGACCTCCAGCTTGTCAATAAGTACCGTCATGGCTTATACTTCTGTTTGTAAGGCTGCATCGGTTAAGTTCAACCTCCACTACGAGCTCTTGTATAAGCAAGTTATCGATCCTTATCTAGTTCAAGTATGGCTGCATCGGTTAAGTTTGACCTCCACTACTCGAATTAGATTAAGGTCAAGTTATCGGCTCTACCTAAGGGTGGCATCCTTCGGGTAGATTCATTAAGTTATTGATCTTGCTGATGTTCCTACTATCATCACTTTCAGCAATATCAACTTGCCCGGTCGAGATTGATCTAGATCGGCCTCACATCCTTTTAGTCCATCGTTTATTTCGTTACATTGCGACGGTTCTCACTTTAAACGATGGATTATATTTTTATCAGTTGTTCTACTTCGATCTTGATCATGCATAGTACGTGGTTAAGGCATGTCTGATCTTGATAATGTTTACTAGCTAGTTGAATCTGGTCTATAGCTCGCTATTATAGATGTATCAATCCGATCGACCCTCGCTGTTAGTACTTTAGATCGAAGGATGCTAGCTAGTAGATTTGCTTTTGACTAGACATGACCTTGGCTATTTGCTATGCCTGCATCGGCTAAATAGCCGATCGCCTACACTTTAATGCTCATAGTAGGTTTAATCTATTATCTTTATTATGGTTGCCATCGATCCAGTCGAACCCCACCGTTAAAGATAATAGGTTAGATTTGAGGAGTTTATAGGCCTGCTCATATTGAATAGTTGATTGTTCACATGCTATGATCCTTTTTTCTACCTGAATCGGCTGTTTTAGCCGATTCACCTGCGCTTCCATAGATATGACACGCTTTCATGAACCTATTGGAGTATAGTCGGTTCTATGGGTTTTCTGGTACTAGACTATCATCATCATCATAGCTGCATTGATTTGGTCGAACCTCACTATTGACGATAATGGATTAGATCTAGATGGTTTGTAGGTCTGTCTGTATCAAACAGTTGATTGTTTGCATAGTATATCCCTTTTTCACCGAACTCATTGGCTCTACACTATGTATTGGTTGAATCTGATTTAGCTAGTGATGTATCTCTGATGTATACATGTTAATAGCTTAAGGGAAAGAATCATTAAAACTAGGTGCATCGCAGTCATCATTATAAAATCAATCACAACCCATGAGTGTTATAGTCCTTAACAACCAATTTCTTCTCGTATTGGCTATTTAGTCGATTTTCCCACCTGGCTGCTCCCGAAGTGGCACACTTGGAACTGTCTGGGCAAAACTGGCATGTTCCACCTTAAATTACTGATAAACTTTCTCTCCTTATCAATTGTAGGTCAAATTGACTGGCATGCCCTCGAGAAATTTGTAGGGTTGACTGGTCCTGCGTTGAAGCCAAGTGGATCTCTAGCATTGCTCCATCAAGCAGATCCTTCCGGCTTGCTATGTGTCGATGCATTTTTTGTACTGACAACTTTGAATAATACTAACTTGCTCTCAAGCTTCTTTGATAAAATCAGGCCCAAAATATCCATGATCACCCACCTCAACTCAGTTAAGAGGTGTTCTACATTTCTTGACATATAGAGCCTCAAATGGTGCCATTCGAATGCTTTCTTGATAACTATTGTTATAAGAAAACTCAGCTAGAGTCAAGCATTCGTCCCACTTTTTAGGAAAGGAAATGGCACAAGCCCTCAACATATCCTCAAGTACCTAATTGACTCTTTCTGTCTGACCATCAATTTGTGGATGATAAGCTAAACTTCTAAGGAGACTAGTACCAAGACATTTCTAGAGTTGCTCCTAGAAACGAGAGACAAAGACTGACCCTCTATCAGAGACAATAGTAAGGGGAACTCCATGCAGGGTCACAATTCGGTTAAAATACAACTTGGCATACTTCTTAGCTAAATACCATGTATCCACCGGGAGGAAGTGGGTGGACTTGGTAAGGCGATCCACAATGACCCAAATAGAGTCATACCCTTTTGCTGTGCGGGGCAAACCCACAACAAAGTCCATGGAAATATCCTCCCATTTCCAAACAAGGATAGGCATGGGCTATAGAAATCCAAGCATACGCATATGGTCTGCCTTAACCCTTCCACAAATGTCACATTCTGAGATGTATTTGGTAATGTCCTATTTCATATTTGGCCACCAATATGAGTGACACAAATCATGATACATCTAGTTACTTCCTAGATGAATGGATAACTTGGAGTTATGAGCTTCGTCCAAAATGTTTCTCCTAAGCTCATCACTTGAGGGAACAACCAATCTATTCTTGAACCTCACTACCCCTTGGTCATCAATACTAAAATGTGGACCACACCCTTCGGCAATTAACTCCTTGATATGTAGGATTTCCGAAACATCTTACCTTTGCTCTATAATAATTTGGTCAAGTAAATCCGAGACTAGAGCAATATGGGCTAGCACCTCAGCATGGTTTAGAGACAAGGGTGCTTCTTCAAATTGATATGACTTTTGGCTCAAAGCATCAGCTACCACATTAGCTTTTCCAAGATGGTAATGAATCTCTAAATTATAATCCTTGATTAGCTCTAGCCATCTCCATTGCCTCATGTTCAGCTCAGACTGAGTAAAAATATATTTGAGGCTCCTGTGATCCATATAAATATGCACCTTATTTCCCAACAAATAATGCCTCTAAATTTTTTGAGCGTGCACCACAGTAGCCAGCTCTAAATCATGGGTGGGATAATTCACCTCGTGCTTTTTTAGCTGATGTGAAGCATAATCTATCACATGTCCATCCTGCATAAGCATGCATCCCAATCCAGTCCTTGAGGCATCACAATACACATCAAATCGCTTGTCAATATCTAGTTGGGCAAGGATAGGAGCAGAGGTAAGAAACTTCTTTAGAGCTTGGAAAGATTCTTCACAAGTCGGACTCCATACAAACTTGACATCTTTCTAGAGTAACTTGGTCATTGGTTGGGCTATTTTGAAGTCAGGAATGAAGTGCCAATAATAACTAGCAAGACTAAGGAACTAACGGGTCTGATGCACTAACTTTGGAGATTTCTAATTTAGAACATCTTGCACCTTGCTTGGATCTACTGAGATGCCTTTAGGTGTCAAAACATGTCCAAAAACTACACTCGATCCAACCAAAACTCACACTTGCTGAATTTGGCATATAGCTTGTATTCCCTTAATCGAGTTAGTACTATCCGAAGATGCTGTGCATGCTCTTCATTGTTCTTGGAGTATATCAAAATATCATCAATGAACACCACTACAAACTTATCCAACTCTGGCATAAAGACTAAATTCATGAGATACATGAAGAATGCAAGAGCATTGGTGAGACCAAAGGACATGACTAGGTATTCATATAACCCATACCTAGTAGAGAAAGCTATCTTTGGTATATCTTGTGGCCAGATATTAATTTGGTGATACCCGGAATGAAGATCAATCCTAGAAAACACTTTGGCACCAGCCAACTGATCGAATAAAGTATCAATACGAGATAAAGGATACTTGTTCCTAATGGTTACTGCATTAAGAGGGCGGTAATCCACACACATCCATAGAGTATCGTCCTTCTTCTTCACAAAAATAGCTAGACAACCCCATGGTGAAGAGCTAGGATGGATAAATCCCTTCTCCAATAATTCCTCTAACTACTTCTTCATTTCTGCTAGTTCTTTAGGAGCCATGTGGTAGGGACGCCGTGAGATAGGAGCAGTGCTAGGTTCTAACTCAATAGTAAATTCCACATCCCTATTCGGTGGTAACGTAGTTGATCTTTAGGAAAGACATTAGGAAACTCATAGGCCACAGGAATAGAGGCAAGACCAGGAGAAGCTTCAACATGAGCAACAACAGTATGGCTAGATCTGTGGGCATAAGGAGAGACATCCTATCCTCGGAAGGAGGAAGCCATAACTCAACAACTCTCTGCTTAAGGTTCAAGACTACCCCAAAAACTCGCAACTAGTTCATGCCTAGAATTGCATCTATACCTTGCCCAGGTAGCACCATGAACTGGAGGCGGTAAGTGTGAGTGGCTAGCACTAATTTGATTGTGTCCATCCGAGTATTAATGCACAACTATGCACCCAGAGTAATGATTCTATAGGCAATAAGAATAGTCATAAGAGATATATTGTGCCTCTGTGCAAACCCCATGCTCATGAATGAATGTGATGCACCAGAATCAAACAACACATATGCTGGGTGGGAATCAATGGTAAATATACCAGTCATCACATGTTCATTCTACAAGATCTCCTTAGCCTCAGTAAAGTTGACTTGTCTAGAGCAGCTTACGGGCACCTTCTTCTTGATAATCGTCCCCTTGACTAGATGAGAGTTGGCTAAAAGCTGGGAATACTGCACAGGCTGGTTCTATGGGCACTTCCGAGCATAGTGGCCCTCCTTGCCACACTTGAAACAAGCACCAGGCTTGTTCCCCTATCCCTAATGAGGCGGAACTTGCTGTCCCTGAGGCTGCTGTTGCACCTGCTGAGTAGGTGCACATTACTAGGTGAGAGGTGCCCAATGAGTCTATTGAGACTGATGGGATGGCTGTCCACTCAGAGAGTGATAGGACATCCTCCTAACAATCTGCTATCAACATGGAATTTCATCCCATGCCGAGGACACACGAGCAAGCCAATAGGGTCCACTCGATGGAGCTAGAGATCCACCTAGCTTCGGCGTAGGGGTGGTCGATCCTGCGCACTCCTCCCAAGATATGCCAGTCAATTTGACCCTGCAATTAATAAGGAGAGAAAGTTTATTAGTAATTTAGGGCAGAACATGTCGGTGTTACCAGACAATCCCGAATGTGTGGCTCTGAGAGCCGATATGAAAGGAGATCGACTAAATAGTCGATTTCAGCATATTCATAAGAATAAATCGGTTAAAGCTCATGGGGTTGTGTAAAAAGAATAGGTTATCGTTCAAGATGAATATCATTCTTTAGACAAATATTGGTCAATGGCAATAAGATATTAACAATAATTAGCTTATATTGAGCCAATGACTACGAGTAACCGAACCCCTTTATAAAAGAAACAGTTCATCATCAGTCAACCATTTAATAGAGATAAATCTAATGAACATATTAGATCTCATCTATCGCCATGACCAGTGAGGCATGAGGCAGAATCATGCAGACCATAATACAATAATAAGATCATGGGGCTAACACATCTTTCAACCCATCGCTACTTCAACGGTCTTGTGACATGAACTGTTCGTAAAAGCACTCGATATCGGCTAAAATAGCTGATTTAGGCATAGCGCACAGTTAAGATCATGCCCTCTCAGAAACAGATCTACCAAATAATGATCCCCACTCCATGGTGCTAACAGTGGGGTGTGAGGTAGAATCACATAGGCCGTGATAACGGGCCATGGAATAGTTTTTGCTAGCCAACAGATCTACTTAAGATCAAACACGTCTTAACCACACGCTATGTAAGATTAAGATTAATATAAAACAACCGATAAAACATAACTCATCGTTTAAAGTACAAATTAGATTAGTTTATATTAACAAACGATGGGTTAAAAAGGCTATAAGGCCGATTTAGATCAATCCCAATCGGGCGAAGTGATATTGCTGTAATTAAATAAATAATGGAAGCAATAAGCAATATCAGTAACTTAATGAATCTATCTGAAGGAACGCCACCCTTAGATAGAGCCGATAACTTGACCTTAATCTAGTTCGAGCAGTGGAGGTCAACCGGATCGATGCAGCCATACTTGAACTAGACAAGAGTCAATAACTAACTCATACCAGAGTTGCAGTGGAGGTCGACCGGATCGATGCAGCCATACGAACAGTGGTATAAGCCATGATGGTACTTATAGACAAGCAGTGCAGGTCGACCGGATCGATGTAGCCATACTTGCTGAAGAACTCACCGAGATCTACTCTACTCCTACTCCTAAGGGGTGCCCAGAGCTGAAAAAAGTAAATAACTTACATTGGATTGGTTGTGTGTCTTGTTACAATAGCCGGGGGTTTATATTTATACCCTGAGCTGATAAGAGTCCTAAACGAACATGACTAGATAACAAAAAGAAATATAGATACATGGACTCTAACTTTCCTTATGTAGAGTCTTTGCTGATGAAGCTTCCTTGTTTGATACGTGTTCTTATTTCTTTCATCCTGATATGCACCAGGACATCATGTCTCTCTTAAATATATAATATTTCTTGTCCGGCTCATAAATATCCCTTAATTATGAGACTTTCTTGCTTTTGACATCATTGGCTGATGTCTTCCTTTCAAGGATAAGCTTACAAAATTTTAGTGTAAACACAGGGCCCCTAGTTCGAAGTATGAGTTTTCATGCTTTGGACTATTTTGATCCGATGGTCTTCTTTTCCCCTACTGATGACATTTGATCGCAATTAGTGAAAGCTGCATCGGCTCCATCTTCCTTTTGACCTTGATAACTTCAAAATTGATCTTCTTTGCATCTCTGTTCATCTGCTTTAGCCAATTAGGAGCTGGCCCCCTAAGTTTGATCATAGCAATACAAGTTAACCGGCAATACAAAAATATGTTGCATAAAAGTTCAGGCATTCTAGCTGATAGTCTTCTTCCAAGGAGCTGAGGAATTTACAGGCAGCGATATTACCTTATTCCAAGCCTCACCTACACATGTGAACTTTGAAGTGTCTACCATACCATCCTGGGTGGTTGAGGAATGGAACGGATTAGAATCCAATCATCCTTGCCTCCCCTGCTCAGAAAACTTAGGTTTTTGAAAGATTTTCAAACTATAACATAGTTTTGCTCCTCAAATGATTCTCTCAGATCGCTCAATGTGTATAGTTCCCCATCAAAACATTGTTTTGTCTCCTCCTATCCTACTTCTAAAAAGCTTGTGGAGCTTTAGGTAGGGATAAAATGTGTAGCGTACTTACCTTGCATATATTGTAAGGTCAAATCCCAGATCCAAGGAGAGAAATGTCATACTCTTAGATCAAGATGTGCAAGTGCGTGGAATATTTGGTGGCTAACCTAATTCTACTATGCTCTTTGAAATATATTTCTCTCTTATGGAATATTTTTGTGAGAACATGGGCTATCTTTTCTCATCTTTTTCTTTTCCCTTTTTTTATTTAGTTATTTTGGACTCCTTTTGTATCTATCTTTTATATATTTTTGCATAGCCCATGTCTCTTTTCATAACAAACTTTTGAGAGAAATATTATCAAAAACTTGGAGCATTTATTCTAATAAAACCTAACATATTTTTGTCTTCTCCCAGTGTAGGAGCAGAACATTTTGAGGTGGATAAAAAACATGTTTTTGCGTACTTCTAGTATAGAAGCAGCACATATATGTGGCGTGTACGTGATCTTGATCTTGGGAACATGATAAATCCCTCAACAAGGGTCAACAAGACTCGACAAAACTCAACATAGAGCAAGCATCTTATGTGAAAGGTTTTTAATGAGACTAATATATGGCACTGGTAGGAAATTCAACATCATTGAGGAGACAAGCTATTGATTTTGAATTTTTGTAAGAAAATTTCCCAAGTACTTTGCAAAAAGAAGCAAGGTTCCCTTCATCACACCATATCTCATTCATCAACAACTTAGATAGCATGTTTTCCCTATGATAGATTGTTCACAAGTGACAGGAAAAGCATGAAATAAAGAATATGCATACCTCCGCTTTGAACCAATGAATGTCTTTGCTCGAACTTTCTCCTAGTATGTACATATCAGCTAGACTTTGTTGGCCTTATGATCTCTGTGTTCTCAATCAAACATATGATATGGCATGACCGCGCGTACTTCCAAGATCTGACTCATCCTTTTTGTGCCCACATGCATCGTGTATATATATGCATGCAAATCTGACTTGCATGCACTACATAAAGGGCTCTATCGGCTTGATGTCTTGATCTTCCAATCCTAAGCCGATTGTGAGCAATCTTTCATTTATTGCTTCTGACTTTTAATAAGGCGATTGTCAAAAGTCCCGCAATCAGATCAAGTTGAGAACACAGAAAGAGCACTGTGAAAAATTTGCTTGCTGAAGCCACAAACTACAACAAAGGTCAGGGCTGGATAAGAGGCTTCCTGTGATGGCCACTGAGCGCGCTGTAGGTACATCATGGTAGTGCAGACGCCCTTGTTGTTGTCATGGCTATCTTTATTTTTTTTGCTCTATAGGTGATACGTATCATATCGGCTTTTTCACATCTTCAGGCTTATTTTTGAACTAGAGGCGACACCCTTCTGGTACCGGCTATTAGAGCCAATGACTAAATGAATCGGCTATCAAGTGTTGATCAAATGTGAGGGTAATATTCCTTCAAATTTGTTTCGTCGATTGCTATTGATAGGTTGCACCATAACTTTTTAGACCGAAGGTTAAACGATCGATCGACTCAGGTCAAGCATCCCATTAAGTGCAACAAAACTTCGTTTAAGAAATCCATCAATTCTGATCCACACTTAGGATTCCATTTAGCATTCATACATCGACCTAAACCCATACTCAGAACTAATGCTTATTTTTCTTTATTCCAATGGCCGACGTGAAGCCATGACTATTCACTAAAACAAACCCTCAGAGCCGATCACTTGCATCGGCTGTTGGCTTTCATTGCTGATCTTGATGAAGCCTCCTTCCCATAACTTGCTAGAAAAGCATTCAAAGTCTCCTAGTTCCTAGAAGACTGGATCGGCTGTTGCGATGCTTACAGACTAATTAGCGTGAACTAGTTCGACATCATCCCCATGCCATTGAATCAAACGCTGTAACAGAACCGCCCAATTTATACAAGATCAAGTACGGCTGTCCCCGCTAACACGTTGACACACACATACTTTCACTCATATAAACCCGGTAGTCCGCCGAGTGTCCTGAAAGACCTCGGTAAATTAACATCACAACCAAGATCGCGTGATTAAGCAAATACACATCACATACGTAGGGTTGCAGCGGAAAATAATATTACAAATGGATTCATAAATAATAGTACAAGTTTGGGTTTCAAAACCGATTAGTGAAAACAATATAGCTTTCAAAAGATTACATTAATATATGTTCCAAATACATTGCTAGCATAAGTGACATCATCCGACAAAAGCATATAGATGAGAAGTAACTATAGAATCACCGAGCCACCGGCGGTTAGCCACCATCATCACAGGCCGAGAACTTTACCTGCAACATGGTGGGATAAACCCTGAGTACGAGAAGGTACTCAGCTAGACTTACCCGTCAAAACCAGAAATAAAGGACACCAAGGGTCATGCAAGGCCTTTCAGGTGGGCTAGCTTGACACAGTTGCATAAAAGAGCTTATGATTATAGTAACCAATTTAAACTTAGCATCAAGCTTATCATCATTTACCTGTCCACTAGATTAGCACCTGTACTAGAGCACTCACTTATTAGGAGCAAACAATATTAACCATAGCAGGTATAATAAGGCTGTCATCATCATATCGTCATTTCCGAACCATTAAGTTATTTAGTGTATCTACATTGGAGATAAGCCCGTCAAGTTCTCACTAACCGGGAGAGACGGCGATTCGAATCGAATTACAACTCAGCTGAGGGGGTATTCCTAACTCTCACCCTGGCATACTTTGCAAGGGTAGCCGTGGGTCACCTTTGGAACATCTCAGGAACCAAATTCGCGGGTTCGATCAGCGCCAGCACTCTCAGGGATTACCCTTCTGCCAAGACGATCAGGACTTTTAAATCACCTGCCCTTGGACTCACGCCTACGGCTCCCTTCCGAGGCGCACTTTATACTTATCGACTCCCGGCCTGAGGTGAGCTACTCGGCTTCGCGGTCGGTCTTCAGGCCGGCCAACTAAGAGAGAGGCATGCGTTCAACATGAACAGGAAAGGCTCCAAGATCCAGTCCTTAATCGACACAGACGGAGTCACTGCAAACCGGCAAGCCTCCGTCCGGTCTTCATTTCAAATTAAGACTGGTTCTTTTCCACGATAGCAAATATAGCCAACCGTGCCACATGTATCTTCCTATATCTCGCAGGTGACAGGAAATCACCCGACTTCTACCGCGTTAAAGCAGGGCTAAGCACTACTCGAGCCTGAACTACATAGGATTCAGGGTAACAATATCTGGACAAGGAATGGGTAACTAATGCAGCAAATGTTTGCATCCAACACCTAAACTTAATGCAACAATATATGTAATAATAATACTGTAACTGCAGTTCGGAAAATAGGAGGCTTAATATGCTCCGGGGCTTGCCTGGGATCCGACACAAGTCAGTGTTAGGTAGACGACACTCGCTAAGTGAGCATCTCCCGTCCTAGCACTTGTCCAGTCCTTCCACCTTCGGGATAGGTCCACCATACACCGTCTTCGGGTTCGGCTCCAACATCTCGTCCTTCACGTGGTGCATCTAGCGTACCTAGATGAGATGCAATATGCAAGTGCATAAATATGAAGAATAGCACCATGAGACGCATCACAAAATAGCAAGCAAGACAAGCATAGTTTACACTAACACACTTAAGTACTTTGCGATGCTTAACTTAACATCACACAATCTATCATGCTAAGATAACAAAGAATATTATACATGGCACATAAGTCTCACAAAATCTCAGGTGTATTTAACTTAATTACTAAGGGCGTGAACCACACCTAGCAACATGCAAAGCAAGTCAAGGTGAAGCAACAACTATAACCGGAATATGCCAATTTCTAGACTTGCAAACAGCGGCTTCATAAATCAATCATATCTAGAGTTTTATAAATCCAAATGATATGAAACAAGACATTCTGGAAAGCTTAGGAAATTATCTACATTTCATCTTTAATCATCTCAGCATGATTCCCAAGTTAAGTAGGTCGAAATTATACATTTACAGAAACTGGTCCCCAATTGACAGAGAGCAGCCATTTCTGAAACCCAACTTTAAACAGGCATAACTCACAAACTACTTGGTCAAATGATACCAAATTTTAACAGCAGCTAGATACATGAATTATCTACAACTTTTGTATAAACAAGTTTCACAACAAAGCACATTATCATGAAGAACTTTGCTAAGTTCCCAGATCTGTCCATAAACCACATTTGTAAGAAATTAAATATTAACTTATGTTGCCAACACATAATTAGACAAAACCAACTTTACCAACATGTCACACATGACTAAATAACACCAGAAAACCTAGTGTCCATGACCAAATAAATTCTTTTAATGCATTTCTTAATTTAATTTAGATAGCAAGGTGACTTAATGAACATATACCAGAAGTATACAATAAATTCTACAAAAATTACAGTGGCTCACATATCCTCTCAATAGTCTACTGTCCAAATTTCACTCCATTTGAATATGTATAGCACCCTCTACGAAAAAGACAAGTTGCTAAAGCAAGAAATCATGTGAGAGCAAGATAAACCAATAACTCACTCATACTTCATCCAACACTCATGAAATTTTTATCACACATCAAACATAACATGAGTAGCATGCCACAAAAATTTCACTTGATTTGGAGCCCTACAACTACAGATATAAAAAAAACAAATACATCTAGCATTAAAAACCTAGCTCCATAAATATATTTTTACAGCTAAAATTTTAAAGTAAAACATGTAATATTATAGATCTATTGCATAGAGAATTTCACAAGGATTCCAAAAAGTCCTCATTTGCTATTTTACGAATTTCCTATGAATTACTATGATTTTCTAAACTTTCAGCTGATTTAAAACAAATAGGTCCTCGAGGTACTATTCACTTGAGTCTATGGTTCTGCAGAAAAGCCCCTTTACTTAGTCGAATTTGAGGACGAAGTCCTTGACGGGGTGGAGAACAGAGGAGGCCAGCGGAGCTCGCGGCTCCGGCCGGAGGAGGCTTAACGGCGGCGGTGAAGTGGAGGAGGGGCACCAGGGTGTCCTCCCGCACTCGCTGGTGGTCTTGGATGGCCGAGAGGCGGTCTGTGGAGGACCGGCCACGAGCACCGGCGGTCGGAAGCGACGGCGGCCGGCGACTGCAGTGCTCCCAGCGTGGTTTTGGACGGCGAGCATGAGCACGGCGTGCAGGAGATGGCGGCGAAGCTGAGGGTGGTGCTCGTGGGGAGTGAGAAAGCAGGGAGCGGCGAGAACGGCTGCGGCGGCGAGCTCTGCTCGGCCATCAATGGCGGACGCGAGCAAGGGCGAGGAGAGAGGCCAGGAGAGCGAGCAGTGGGGGGCGCGGAGCGTCTGGGAGCAGCTCAGCGTCCACAAAACGCGAGGAGGAGGCAAGGCACGCGGCAGGAGGTGGGGGCGCTCGGCTCGCATGGCTGCCACGCCCTGGCCACGCGTCGGCATTTTGACGAGCAGGTGGCGAGCGCGATCCAGCGCGTCTTGGAAGCTGTTTTTGGGCTGGTTCGGTTGGGAATTTGATGGTGGGCCTTTAACGAAGTTTGATCTCCATCCGATGCTCTACAAATTTCGTTAAAGGTTCATAGCCATTAGAGCAAAGGATTAAGAGATAATTAGGCCCTAATTTGACACTGTCAATGAATTAATGTCGATCAAAGTAAAGCTCGGTTTTTGTTCATTTTGGGAGGTCAAACTTGGTCCAATTGATCCCATCTTTGGGTATCCTCTTCTCCAAATAATTATCTCCAACTTTTATTTTTGGACCAACTCAAGTTGCTTAGCAAAATTTGGAGAACGCGGAATGCCAATGGCGACGACGATGAATTCCAGACTTAGAAAAATTCTAAGTCTGAAAATAGCCGCTGGTTCAATTTTTGAGCCTCTGTTTGACTTAGTTCCAAGTTGATCTGGCTCTTGCTCCAAAAACAAAGTTTGTTCTACTCTACTCAATCTTCAACTTTTATTTAAGGTGCAACTCCATGCAAGCACTGTAAGTTGGTGGTCAACATAGGTCAAAGTATCGTCACTATAAAGCTTAAATTAGAGTTATTGACCGATTGATGCATTTTCTTGATCTCGGCTCAACATGAACCCTTCATGACTTTTGTTGTGGAGTTCAATTAGAGTCATTTGGGCAAGGTTGCAAGGTTTGGTTTATGACCTACATTTCCATTCACTTAATAGTGCAATTGAAGCACTTAGTAAAGTCTTTCCAATAAGGATATAACTTATCATTTCATGTGACTTTTTGATTCCAAACTTCATGAAACTTTTCCAGTGATCAATATAGATGGATATTGATGTGAGACACATGAAGATATTCCAATAACACTAGCCAAGCATATATCCTGAAAAGGGCCTACATGTAAAGCAAGGGTGCAATATACGAGTTTAGGTTGGGGCTCATTTCCAAAGGTTTGACCTTGACATCTCCATCATCACTTAATCTGTCATGTTTAATCTTAAACCCATTGCTTACTGGTGACAAACACCTGGGGTGTTACAGCCCTCCCCCCTTAAAAGAATCGCGTCCCGAGATTCTGGACGAAAGACTTTTATGGAAGAGAGACACATTACCAGTTTCCAATATCAGCGATAGCTTTAGGCTACATAGCTTCAACCATCAGATGGACCAAATTGGTCAGGACAACTTACTATACTTGTTCTTTGTAGTAAACTTTTGTCAAAAGCATTTCGTTCATTGACTTTCATAAAGCATTGTTACATTGGGAGGAATCCAAGATAGCACCGTACTTCGTTCTCGGTATACGGAGAGTGATACAAGCGTAGACTAAATACTTGTAACATCTACTTCCCTAGTGGATATAACATAGACAGATGGACTTTGCACTAGATTGTAGTCGGTTGACGTATATTCCTTACAACGGGGTTATATTGGCTCCTAAGGTCTGAAAAGCAGTTCTCTACTAAAGTGGCTTGAGCACAACTTCTCATAAGGATGTGATCATAGATGGGGTAACATCCTTTGAGGGTATGAGAAGCTAGTTAACCAATATCCAAACTGGTTTTAGCGGTGCAATCACTCATATGTCAACTGATGGAAAACTACATAATGTTCCATGTGTGCAGTGCTCTTTCTCTGATAACAATACTGTATTACCTGAGTCTATTGAGTGAGCGAGGAATGTGATAGCTGACTCTGTTGACTCAGTGTTTACGACGACCATTGTTTAAAGGAATTCTCGTAGCCAAGCAGCAACAGTTATCTGAGTTGTATCTGAGGCAACCCCTTGGGTAAAACACATGGAAGACACCTTAGGCATGTCATCATTGGAGAACCATTGACGCAGAAGGATGTTAGCGAGGCTTGGAGGGCAACACAAGTTGCAAGTAATCACTAACTAGGGACTAGTTCACTACCAAGCAGGTTAAGTACAATTTGCCTTTGTGGTGCAGTTGCACAGCAAGTTGGGTTGACTTTCATCGTAGCAAAACCAGCTCTCTTAAACTATATTTGACGTCGTGGCTTCCATTCTTAGGCCAGTTAATATCTCAAAAACCATAATCCAAAAATCTATGGTTTGACACCTTTCCAATTACTTTTGAATTGCAAGGGCACAATTTGACTTCTAGAACACCTTGACTGCTCACGCATTGCTGATCTAAGAGGGCAAAAGCAAGGCACATAGGGGTGCAATTAGTATCCTCAAGGGTATGAGGGTTGTCTAACAGCAATACACCTAAAAGTTGTAATTTCTTGGCATGAATTACAAACACAACCGTCTAATGCAAAGGATGATCGCAGTCACAGCGAAATTGCAGATTCTGTACCCTTTTGTTTTCTATTCATATTTCACAAACTACTGCTCCAATATACACAAATTTTGGTGGGCATGTAGATCCATGGGTCTTCTAACTACTCACCAAAATTCAACTCAACCGGACATCGTTTGACCATCTAAACAATTCATCTACCAAAACTGCTCTGTTCTGAAATGGCAGCAAACCGAGTCGACAAGATATCTCTCAAATCTGATGTTTTACTCAACCAATACTCAAACCAACTTAAGACATTGAAGGGTCCTAAGAAAGGAATGAGCTCACCAAGTTTGGGGTCAATCCAACTTCATTTGGGTCACTAATCGCCGGCTTGAAGATAACTGGTTTAGTGCCACAAAATCTGGACAGATTTCGTGTTCTCCCTTTTCTTTGCTTCGCACATTGAGGTGTGTGTTTTGCACTCTATAATCTTTCTCATAGCAGCAACAGCCTTTCTCTAGCTGAAGATGGAGGCTATAGTCTTCCTGACATGTTTCTTAGGTAACAATTTCCGCCGTTGATCTAGACACCAACTTGACGATGCACAAGCGTTGGACTTGTGGGCTGTTTTCGCAGGGCACAAAGCATTATTCTACATGTAGGGCATTCCTACAGAGACAAGGAACCATTCTGAATATTCTCTGGCACTTGGTTCAACAGAACCTTGAACAAATCCGTTTGTGGTACCTAGGGGCACAATGATGCTGATCGAAACTAGGCACATGCTTTAGCTAGCTCCTTACGTAGCCAATATAGCATCCAGCACTATCTGTGTGATTGTCCAAGATGGACTTGACTTGACAACATAGGGCTTGGAGAAGGAAGCAGTACTAGCATCGATGACCGGTTTTGCTATTCGTTTCCTTAACATTGTTTTGTGAGCTCTAGCCTTCATAATTAGCAAAAAGTTATCACCTAGCCGGAGGTTAAGCTTTCTACTAGTAACTAATCAGTTGTCTCTCAACACTAAAAGTTCTAAATCTTCATTCTTGCCAACATAGTTGTGATTGACGCATAACAGATGGCCGCCATCAAAGTCAGTAGGCAAGGGGTCACACTAGAGATGGTTGATCTCGACTGTGCGATTATCATGCACATAATAATCAAGACTTGGATAGCCAGGTCATAATCATAATGTGACGTTCGATTCTTATCTGACTAACAACTTGTCCAACATTAAGTGTTGTACGCCTTTCTGATCCAACAATGATGACCTAAGTTGTTCACTAGGTGACGGACGTCAATACTGGGACAACCAAGTGGAGTCACTTGTCTACCACCTCTTGTAGTCTATCAATGTTTATGTCGATGACTAGTTCCTCAAAGGATATCCTTTTTGTGACTTCAAAAGGAAGCTCTACTACTTTCAGTCTGATATAGGGATCTTCGATAAGATATGGAGAGATAACCAAGGAAGAGCTCACATGAAAATAACACATCGGTGCAGTTCTGCAATGGATCATGACTAGAAACCTCGATACCAGCGCGCACCCAGCAGCACAACCATGCGTCGGCCGCCCACAAGGAGGCCCTAGGTTCCGTCGCGGCACCGTAGATCACTAATCGTGGCACCATTACTGGACAAACAACCAAAGTGAAATTTCTAGTGGCACCAATTAGATTGTAAGAACAAGTATTGTGCAAAAGAGGGATAGCAAACAAGGATAGTCACAAGGTTAGGAATCAACAAGGAGGCGATCCGAAGATCAAAACACAGCGCAAAGAGAACATAGCCTAATTGCCGAAGGCAACTAAGTAGGAGACTCTTGCTTAAATTCCATATACACCTTGTGTCCACCAGGGTGATTACCAGGTAAAGATTAACATGAGATTTGGTCTTGCCGAACAGCAACATGAGATCAAGACTGATAAACATCTAGAGACTTGAAAGGGTTGGAGGCAAAATAAACGAGATTCGAGGGACATAGCCAATGCACTGACTAGAGATTTAGTTGATAAAGCAACAACATGATCTATGAGGAAGAGGTTCCAAAGCCAGGGCAGATAGCGATTAGCGTTGCATTAGCTCATCAGTAAGAGAAAGAGCAATGAAGTCCGACAAAGATTTTTGAGCAAGGTCCTCCCCCATACGAGCGGGACAACCACGACACATGCAAGCATTCAAGGGAATTAAGCTTGGGCCTAAGGTCAAGCAAAGACATAGATAAAAGTCTTCGTAGCACAACGTTCAAGGCTAGCGACCACGTGTACAGGCTCAGGTTCTTAAGAGAGAACTTAATTATAGACGACAACCCTGAGATTACCAAAACTTGGACACTGCTCTAGGATAGCGCTCTTCCACACTCACATGCTTACCGAGGGCAAAAGGGTGACAACTACGGCACTACCTAGATAACGAGCATCCACGCCTACATTAAGGTCTTAAGCGAGCATTTCGAAACACTCAATCCAATGAGCTTAAATGGCTATTACGAAGCACAAAGCTCGTACATAACAAGCAGTCACCTACAACAACACCACTACACATATCAGGCAAAACATGGTGGTAAGGCACTGTTATCTTTTATTTCCCTTTTTACTGAGTAGGTGGATATCTCTACAAAACAAGTTTTACTTACATTTAGCAATTTAGTTTTCGAAGGGGTGAGTTTTTGCCAAATAATAACTTGTCATCTATTTCCTTTGGAAGCAAACATACAAGACAAAACTAATCACACACTACCTTCAAGCATAGCTATTCAAGCAGCATGGGACAAGGCATTTTGGCTAGCTTCACACAGGGAAAATAGTGACATCACATTAATCACAAGTTACTTAGCATTAGAACAAGGTGAGGGAAGCATATTTATGCACAAGCACAATCATGATGCATGCTCGTCCTACTCGTCCTCACAAAATTGCCAACCTAAGGTGGCAATCCCGTTCTATGTCGGTGGCATAACACGTACTCTCTCGATATATAGCTAGTCGTCAGCTATATTCAATCTACGCATTCGTGATTAGCGTACCTGCAGCAAATTCATTGCAGCCCATCCCCACAAGAGATAAATAAGCACACAATGAAAGCAGTAAACTAAGATACTCTCCATATATACATCCCCCAGATGTATATACTTCGATATCCATAGCTACCCGATAAATATACCCATAATTAAGTACCTTCATATATACATGTGTGTGACATGTAAATATTCCAGTAACCACAGCTAACTTTCCCCTAGACCGACAGTTGGACGGTCATGCTCTCACAACTCACACTTACCTGGGCGTAGAGGCAATTGATCCATACATTACCATTCAAACGAATGGCATCCATACAATAGCACGCCGTATGGACGACGAAAGTAAAAACCCCCATGTTAGTACTTAGATAGCCACCTAATAGTTCTTAACTGGGCATAAAGGAGGATGTCGCTAGCATAGTTTTGCAAATTAGTTTTGACAAATTTGCCTGTAGCTAAAGTTTTAGTTAAAATAGGCTTTTTAAACTAAAACTTTGTTTTTAAAACAATGTACATGACGGTATTATGCTTAATCTTGCTCTGATGCCAGCTGTAACAGAACCGCCCAATTTATACAAGATCAAGTACGGCTGTCCCCGCTAACACGTTGACACACACATACTTTCACTCATATAAACCCGGTAGTCCGCCGAGTGTCCTGAAAGACCTCGGTAAATTAACATCACAACCAAGATCGCGTGATTAAGCAAATACACATCACATACGTAGGGTTGCAGCGGAAAATAATATTACAAATGGATTCATAAATAATAGTACAAGTTTGGGTTTCAAAACCGATTAGTGAAAACAATATAGCTTTCAAAAGATTACATTAATATATGTTCCAAATACATTGCTAGCATAAGTGACATCATCCGACAAAAGCATATAGATGAGAAGTAACTATAGAATCACCGAGCCACCGGCGGTTAGCCACCATCATCACAGGCCGAGAACTTTACCTGCAACATGGTGGGATAAACCCTGAGTACGAGAAGGTACTCAGCTAGACTTACCCGTCAAAACCAGAAATAAAGGACACCAAGGGTCATGCAAGGCCTTTCAGGTGGGCTAGCTTGACACAGTTGCATAAAAGAGCTTATGATTATAGTAACCAATTTAAACTTAGCATCAAGCTTATCATCATTTACCTGTCCACTAGATTAGCACCTGTACTAGAGCACTCACTTATTAGGAGCAAACAATATTAACCATAGCAGGTATAATAAGGCTGTCATCATCATATCGTCATTTCCGAACCATTAAGTTATTTAGTGTATCTACATTGGAGATAAGCCCGTCAAGTTCTCACTAACCGGGAGAGACGGCGATTCGAATCGAATTACAACTCAGCTGAGGGGGTATTCCTAACTCTCACCCTGGCATACTTTGCAAGGGTAGCCGTGGGTCACCTTTGGAACATCTCAGGAACCAAATTCGCGGGTTCGATCAGCGCCAGCACTCTCAGGGATTACCCTTCTGCCAGGACGATCAGGACTTTTAAATCACCTGCCCTTGGACTCACGCCTACGGCTCCCTTCCGAGGCGCACTTTATACTTATCGACTCCCGGCCTGAGGTGAGCTACTCGGCTTCGCGGTCGGTCTTCAGGCCGGCCAACTAAGAGAGAGGCATGCGTTCAACATGAACAGGAAAGGCTCCAAGATCCAGTCCTTAATCGACACAGACGGAGTCACTGCAAACCGGCAAGCCTCCGTCCGGTCTTCATTTCAAATTAAGACTGGTTCTTTTCCACGATAGCAAATATAGCCAACCGTGCCACATGTATCTTCCTATATCTCGCAGGTGACAGGAAATCACCCGACTTCTACCGCGTTAAAGCAGGGCTAAGCACTACTCGAGCCTGAACTACATAGGATTCAGGGTAACAATATCTGGACAAGGAATGGGTAACTAATGCAGCAAATGTTTGCATCCAACACCTAAACTTAATGCAACAATATATGTAATAATAATACTGTAACTGCAGTTCGGAAAATAGGAGGCTTAATATGCTCCGGGGCTTGCCTGGGATCCGACACAAGTCAGTGTTAGGTAGACGACACTCGCTAAGTGAGCATCTCCCGTCCTAGCACTTGTCCAGTCCTTCCACCTTCGGGATAGGTCCACCATACACCGTCTTCGGGTTCGGCTCCAACATCTCGTCCTTCACGTGGTGCATCTAGCGTACCTAGATGAGATGCAATATGCAAGTGCATAAATATGAAGAATAGCACCATGAGACGCATCACAAAATAGCAAGCAAGACAAGCATAGTTTACACTAACACACTTAAGTACTTTGCGATGCTTAACTTAACATCACACAATCTATCATGCTAAGATAACAAAGAATATTATACATGGCACATAAGTCTCACAAAATCTCAGGTGTATTTAACTTAATTACTAAGGGCGTGAACCACACCTAGCAACATGCAAAGCAAGTCAAGGTGAAGCAACAACTATAACCGGAATATGCCAATTTCTAGACTTGCAAACAGCGGCTTCATAAATCAATCATATCTAGAGTTTTATAAATCCAAATGATATGAAACAAGACATTCTGGAAAGCTTAGGAAATTATCTACATTTCATCTTTAATCATCTCAGCATGATTCCCAAGTTAAGTAGGTCGAAATTATACATTTACAGAAACTGGTCCCCAATTGACAGAGAGCAGCCATTTCTGAAACCCAACTTTAAACAGGCATAACTCACAAACTACTTGGTCAAATGATACCAAATTTTAACAGCAGCTAGATACATGAATTATCTACAACTTTTGTATAAACAAGTTTCACAACAAAGCACATTATCATGAAGAACTTTGCTAAGTTCCCAGATCTGTCCATAAACCACATTTGTAAGAAATTAAATATTAACTTATGTTGCCAACACATAATTAGACAAAACCAACTTTACCAACATGTCACACATGACTAAATAACACCAGAAAACCTAGTGTCCATGACCAAATAAATTCTTTTAATGCATTTCTTAATTTAATTTAGATAGCAAGGTGACTTAATGAACATATACCAGAAGTATACAATAAATTCTACAAAAATTACAGTGGCTCACATATCCTCTCAATAGTCTACTGTCCAAATTTCACTCCATTTGAATATGTATAGCACCCTCTACGAAAAAGACAAGTTGCTAAAGCAAGAAATCATGTGAGAGCAAGATAAACCAATAACTCACTCATACTTCATCCAACACTCATGAAATTTTTATCACACATCAAACATAACATGAGTAGCATGCCACAAAAATTTCACTTGATTTGGAGCCCTACAACTACAGATATAAAAAAAACAAATACATCTAGCATTAAAAACCTAGCTCCATAAATATATTTTTACAGCTAAAATTTTAAAGTAAAACATGTAATATTATAGATCTATTGCATAGAGAATTTCACAAGGATTCCAAAAAGTCCTCATTTGCTATTTTACGAATTTCCTATGAATTACTATGATTTTCTAAACTTTCAGCTGATTTAAAACAAATAGGTCCTCGAGGTACTATTCACTTGAGTCTATGGTTCTGCAGAAAAGCCCCTTTACTTAGTCGAATTTGAGGACGAAGTCCTTGACGGGGTGGAGAACAGAGGAGGCCAGCGGAGCTCGCGGCTCCGGCCGGAGGAGGCTGAACGGCGGCGGTGAAGTGGAGGAGGGGCACCAGGGTGTCCTCCCGCACTCGCTGGTGGTCTTGGATGGCCGAGAGGCGGTCTGTGGAGGACCGGCCACGAGCACCGGCGGTCGGAAGCGACGGCGGCCGGCGACTGCAGTGCTCCCAGCGTGGTTTTGGACGGCGAGCATGAGCACGGCGTGCAGGAGATGGCGGCGAAGCTGAGGGTGGTGCTCGTGGGGAGTGAGAAAGCAGGGAGCGGCGAGAACGGCTGCGGCGGCGAGCTCTGCTCGGCCATCAATGGCGGACGCGAGCAAGGGCGAGGAGAGAGGCCAGGAGAGCGAGCAGTGGGGGGCGCGGAGCGTCTGGGAGCAGCTCAGCGTCCACAAAACGCGAGGAGGAGGCAAGGCACGCGGCAGGAGGTGGGGGCGCTCGGCTCGCATGGCTGCCACGCCCTGGCCACGCGTCGGCATTTTGACGAGCAGGTGGCGAGCGCGATCCAGCGCGTCTTGGAAGCCGTTTTTGGGCTGGTTCGGTTGGGAATTTGATGGTGGGCCTTTAACGAAGTTTGATCTCCATCCGATGCTCTACAAATTTCGTTAAAGGTTCATAGCCATTAGAGCAAAGGATTAAGAGATAATTAGGCCCTAATTTGACACTGTCAATGAATTAATGTCGATCAAAGTAAAGCTCGGTTTTTGTTCATTTTGGGAGGTCAAACTTGGTCCAATTGATCCCATCTTTGGGTATCCTCTTCTCCAAATAATTATCTCCAACTTTTATTTTTGGACCAACTCAAGTTGCTTAGCAAAATTTGGAGAACGCGGAATGCCAATGGCGACGACGATGAATTCCAGACTTAGAAAAATTCTAAGTCTGAAAATAGCCGCTGGTTCAATTTTTGAGCCTCTGTTTGACTTAGTTCCAAGTTGATCTGGCTCTTGCTCCAAAAACAAAGTTTGTTCTACTCTACTCAATCTTCAACTTTTATTTAAGGTGCAACTCCATGCAAGCACTGTAAGTTGGTGGTCAACATAGGTCAAAGTATCGTCACTATAAAGCTTAAATTAGAGTTATTGACCGATTGATGCATTTTCTTGATCTCGGCTCAACATGAACCCTTCATGACTTTTGTTGTGGAGTTCAATTAGAGTCATTTGGGCAAGGTTGCAAGGTTTGGTTTATGACCTACATTTCCATTCACTTAATAGTGCAATTGAAGCACTTAGTAAAGTCTTTCCAATAAGGATATAACTTATCATTTCATGTGACTTTTTGATTCCAAACTTCATGAAACTTTTCCAGTGATCAATATAGATGGATATTGATGTGAGACACATGAAGATATTCCAATAACACTAGCCAAGCATATATCCTGAAAAGGGCCTACATGTAAAGCAAGGGTGCAATATACGAGTTTAGGTTGGGGCTCATTTCCAAAGGTTTGACCTTGACATCTCCATCATCACTTAATCTGTCATGTTTAATCTTAAACCCATTGCTTACTGGTGACAAACACCTGGGGTGTTACAACTGATGCATGGTTGATGGCACACAATAGTTTGCATGAATCCAATCACGACCGAGGAGCAGGCTATACAACCCTTTTCCATCGATGAAAAAGAATATGGTGAGCAGAGTCTTACTCCCGATTGTTAGCTCAATGTTTATTGCCCCCTGGGTCTTAGATGCAGTACCTCCAAAGTCCTTAAGCATTATGTTAGTCTCAATTAGGTCTCCTGGTCCCTTGCCAAGTTTACGAAAAGTGGTGTAAGGCATGAGATTGACAGAAGCACCTCCATCCACCAACATCTTGTTCATCGGCTTCCCATCAACCAAACCTTTCACATATAAAGCCTTTAAGTGCCGATGCTTTACTGGTTTATCAAATATTGCTTGCTGTATAACTGTTAACTTGGCAACTATCTCCTCATGCTCTGATTCATCAAAATCCGAATACACTTCTTGATCTGCTAGAGCTCTGAATTCTGATGGCAATAGAAAAGCCATTTGGATATTAGCCGATGGTTGCTTTCTATCGGTTGTTTGCTTAGTACGCCATACTTGAGGTTTACCGGATGCCTAAGCCTATTCCAACTCTTTATTCCTTAGGCGTTGCAACCTTCTCTTCTGGCTTCTTGTCAAACCTCCTGGACACCATTGGCCTTCCTGCCAAACATATTTTCCCTCATTGCCTTCTTCTTCATTATAAGCCCAGTCTTGGTCAACAACTCTTTTTCCCAGCCGATTATGAATACTTCCATTTTTAAGCGTCGATCTATGCCATTATAATGATATGCATCTTGAGCATGGATGGACCGGCGGTTGGTTTGTGATTGCCTAAACTCCCAATATTGATTGCTGCATTCTAGACAGTCATGTCTAGTAGGCAACTTCAAGCCTTCATTCCAGCAATGTCTGAAGAAAGGACAATTCCAATGTGATTCAGCTTGTTTCCTTTCATACCTCTCTTTCTCTAGTTGACGCTGGTATTCTTGACCCTTTAACCAATGTTGATAATCCTTTTTCTTCTACCACTGCCACTTATTCAATAGGATCTAAGATATAACTCGTAGCTTTGTTGGCCCATCTTTTGATGTTTCCCCCTGCTCATATCGGCTCTTTTGTTTGTCACAACGTCTTCTAATTTCTCTGTACTCGTCAGCCGATATTTGCATCTTGGGATCGATTATTCTAGCTTCTCTTGATTTGGTTGATATTAGGACCTTAGTCTTTCCTTTGAGCAGCCCAGCGCCAACCATATTTTGATCTCTTGAGAAACGATTATCATCAACTTTTATTTTTTGGGCGTATCAAATTTGAGCATTCCTTGCTAAATTGCCCTCTGTATATGCTACTAGAAGATTCTACATTCATTAGTGGAATGAGAAGTGGCGTTATGGAACTTGCAGAACTTCCTATTCTTCAACTGATTTGGGGGCAACATAACATGACAATCAGGCAACTTGATCTACCCCTTCTCAAGCAAGAAATCGAAGAGCTTGTCTGATTTGGTGACATCAAAGTCATAGCTCTCCTCGACTCCTCTTCCCCAAGGATTTGGCACCATTACTGTTTTCTTGCCCCAATTCCATTCAGCCGCAACAACCTCTTCCTCTTCATTTTCATAGCCGTCATCGACTGAGTATGGATTATAAGCTTCGGCTACTGTGGTGCTCTTCTAAAATTGGGTATCTCTGTGCTTACTCTGGAATTGGCTATTAAGTGCTGCCACTCGTTGAGCCAATTGACCCAAGTTGTCAAATTCTTGTCCCAGTAGTTTTTCTTTTCCACATTGGTAGCGTTCCTTGAACAACTAAAGCAGCTAGTTGATCATCAGCCAAGTTTAATGAGAAGCACAAGTTCCTAGTCTTCTTTTCCCCAGTCCTAGTGTAAAAATATGTATGAAACTTCTTCTTTAGCTAGGTCAGCCCAATTGGCAATGGAATTGACTGGTAATGATGAAAACCAAGTGAAGGCTTGCCCTGATAGGGACAAAGAGAAGAAACGAACTCAATGGGCATCCTCAAATGATGCTTCGCCTAATTGTGTAAGATACTGACCGACATGTTCTATCATGCTTGTACTGTCTTGGCCAGTGAACTTAGCGAACTCTAGGAGCCTGTAATTTGTGGGAACAGCTACCAAATCATACCATTCTAGATATGGGCGTTTGTACGAGAAGGTCAACCCTTTTGGCTTCAGACCGAACTGATTCTTCATCATCTCAGTCACCTTCAGCAGCAACTCATCAGCATTTGAATTTGGATTTCTCTGCACCTGCTGACCCATCTATGGATTGAAATCCCATGTGCTTTGGTACCCTAGATTCAGAATCATGTGAAGGGTGTTATAATCTATGCCATAATGATAACTCTATGGAATTTCTATCTGCTGGGTCCTTTACTGGCTTGCTAGCTTGAAGTCTTTGATTATAGACATAAGGATCTATATCTCTACGGATCCTTTGAATTGAGGGTGCTATTTTTTGAGCCGATGATGGTATGTGGCCTGTTGTGCCAAAATTGATCACCTAGTTCTGACCTTGCCCCACCAACTGTTGCACATGCTGTACTGACAGTCCAGGATTATACTGTATCTAATTCATAGTAGTGCCTTGAGCTTGTTCAGATGAACCCTGAATTGTCTGGACATCACCATTACCAGCTGGTGCTGCTTCTTGATGGCTGGTACCGACTTGATTAGTCCCTTGGGTCGACGGATCTGGAATGTTATAATAAGCTGGCCCAACTTGACCAACTGGAATCCCATGAATCGCTTCTTTCATGGCGTTGTGGAATGTGTCCAAGAAAGCTTCATTACGGCTTGATATGGCATCACGAATAGATTTATCTACAACTTCCGTAAAGAAACGCCTGTCTTTAGCTTCAAACGTATCTGTCTGCCCATGTAATAGCACTCTTGGTAATTGAAATTTCTGAACAATTGTGTTGTCACGTGTTTTGATGTAGGACAATAAATATTTGCTCTGAAATTCTTCTGTACCTTTGCCGATGACATCTTTATCTCCATCAGGTAGATCTTCATAATGTATCATAAGGATGTCATTGTTGTTGTGAACCACCATGACGATTGTGGGGTCCCACCAGACATGCTAGAAACATGTGTCGACATGGAATTTCGACCCGTGCTGAGGACACACGAGCAAGCCAGAAAGGTCCGCTCAATGGAGCTGGAGATCTGCCTAGCTTCAGCGCAGGGGTGGTTGATCCTACGTACTCCTCCTAAGATGTGCCAGTCAATTTGACCCTGCAATTGACAAGGAGAGAAAGTTTATCAGCAATTTAGGGCAGAACATGCCGATGTTACCAGACAGTCCCGAATGTGCGGCTCTAAGAGCCGATATGAAAGGAGATCGACTAAATAGTCGATTCCAGCATATTCATAAGAATAAATTGGTTAAAGCTCATGGGGTTATGTAAGAAGAATAGGTTATCATTTAGGATGAATATCATTCTTTAGATAAATATTGGTCAATGGTAATAAGATATTAACAATAATTAGCTTATACTGAGCCAATGACTGTGAGTAACTGAACCCCTTTATAAAAGAAACAGTTCATCATCATTCAACAATTTAATAGAGATAAATCTAATGAACATATTAGATCTCATCTATTGCCATGACCAGTGGTGCATGAGGCAGAATCATGAAGGCCGTAGAAACAACAATAGACTCGATGACCCTGACTTATTACTAATATTAGTCGGGCATGAGGCAGAATCATGCAGGCCATAATACAATAATAAGATCATGGGGCTAACACATCTTTCAACCCATCGCTACTTCAACGGTCTTGTGACATGAACTGTTCATGAAAGCGCTCGATATCGGTTAAAATAGACGATTCAGGCATAGCGCACAGTTAAGATCATGCCTTCTCAGAAAACAAATCTACCAAATAACGATCCCCGCTCCACGGTGCTAACAGTGGGGTATGAGGCAGAATCATACAGGCCATGATAATGGGGCCACGGAACGGTTTTCGCTAGCCAACAGATCTACTTAAGATTAAACACGTCTTAACCGCACGCTATGCATGATTAAGATTGACATAAAACAGCTGATAAAACATTACTCATCGTTTAAAGTGCATATTAGATCAGTTTATATTAACAAATGATGGGTTAAAAAGGATATAAGGCCGATCTAGATCAATCCTAATCGAGCGAAGTGATATTGCTGTAATTAAATAAATAATGAAAGCAATAAGCAATATCGGTAACTTAATGAATCTATTCGAAGGAACGCCACCTTTAGATAGAGCCGATAACTTGACATTAATCTAGTTCGAGTAGTGGAGGTCGACCGGATTGATGCAGCCATATGAATAGAGGTATAAGCCATGACAGTACTTATAGACAAGCAGTGGAGGTCAACCGGATCGATGCAGCCATAGCTGCTGAAGAACTCGCCGAGATCTACTCTACTCCTACTCCTAAGGGGTGACCAGAGCCGAAAAAAGTAAATAACTTGTATTGGATTGATTGTGTATCTTGTTACAATAGTCGGGGGTTTATATTTATACCCTGAGTTGATAAGAGTCCTAAACAAACATGACTAGATAACAAAAAGAAATATAGATACATGGACTTTAACTTTCCTTATGCAGAGTCCTTGCTAATCAAGCTTCCTTGTTTGATATGTGTCCTTATTTCTTTCATCCTAATAAGCACCTGGACGTCATGTCTCTCTTAAATATATAATATTTACTATCTAGCTCATAAATTTCCCTTAATTATGAGACTTTCTTGCTTTTGACATCATCGGCCGATCTCTTCCTTTCTAGGATAAGCTTACCAAATTTTGGTGTAAACACATGCACCTTCTGAGCCTAGGGGTGACTAGAAGATCTAGTGATCACCCGCTTGCGCTTCCACTCAGCTTGAGAGTCACGCTGAAGTCCTTCCATGGCAATAGCAACATTCATCATAGCACCAAAAGTCTGTTAGTTCCCTATGTACAACTCCTTCTGTGAGATGCAAGAGAGGCCACGGTAGAAATGGTCTCTCTTCTTCTCATTAGTGTCTACATGGGTCCTAGCATACTATGCAAGATGGTTGAACTTGTTCACATAATCCATCACAGTCATACTCCCTTGCTTCAGATCCAGGAACTCCATCAACTTCCTATTCAACACACCAGTAGAAACATAGTACTCTATGAAAGCAGCGGTAAACTCCTGCCAAGTCACATGGTGGTCCACCGGCTACATGGCATTGAACGTGTCCCACCATGCACTGGCAAAACCCAACAACTGCTGCACTGCAAAGCACAACTTTTGTTCTTTAGTCATAGTGAGCAGCTGAAACTTCTGCTCTAGAATACGAATCCAATGCTCCACATCTAGAGGCTCAGCAGTTGGCGTGAACGTGGACGGGTGCGTCTTCAGGAAATCCTGTTAAGAATAGGGCTATTCAGGACTGTGGGCACCACCCTCGTTCCTACCATTGCCTCCATGGCCCCCACAGGCGAAGCCACCAATCGCCTAGGCTAGCATCTCTAAGGCAAGGGCTGACTCACGCCGAGCAGCTAGTATCTCCACCTTCATCTCCGCATGGGTCATCAGAGGTGGTGGCGGTGGCGGAGGAGCCAGAAGTGGGGCCTCATGGCTGTCCCCATTTGTGTGGCCATTGTCCTCACCATGACCATTATCACCCTGGTCTGCCGTAGCACTGGTACTCCCATGGCCAGACCTCAGGTTCATCTATAAACAGATAAGAACCAACCATTAAGGACAACCCTCCAGATTAGGAACAAGAGACTTAGAGAAATGATAAGACTTTTATTAAAGCATTCTTTTAGGTTATCCTATCAATTCACTTATCCAAATTATACGTGTGGGGGAAGTTTAGTTTAAACAAGATTCTTTTTTCACGATGCATGCATCGGCCTACCCGTTAACTCAAGCCAGAATATAGCAGCATTTGAAATTTTTTTTGGAACATTGCATAATCACTTTCCGCTTGCTAAATGATTCTTACGCAACGTAAGTTAGTGTACCTATAGAAAATTGATTAGATAAAACCAGTGCCGCTATCCTAGATAGACCATATTATAAGGGCTTATACTTATTTAAATAATTTTATCGCATCCTACTTTTGGCAAAACTTTTGTTGGTCAAATTTTAGGTTTTGAAAAGAGTTTTTAAACTCGTAGACTCATTATTGGCTCTGGTACCACCTATGGTAGAGCCACCAGAAATAGCATGCTTCTAGAGGCGCTCGTATTCCACCAAACGCTAAGCACCCCGAAACTAAGCTACATCGGACAGTTCCATCAAGTACACCCCAAGGGAGAACTCAAATAGTCCATGTTTTTCACCTAGGATCCAATAATGAGAACAAGTTTACATCACTTAGTCCATTTCATACAACAATAGTTCTAAAAAATACATTATTACAATACAAAGTTTAGAGTGCAGAATTTAAACAGCGGAATTGAAATAAACATCCAATGATAAGATACAAGGATCCGTCTGTGCCCACTAGAAGAATCCTCCACACAACAGCCATTCCTCAAGCTGCACCTGCAACAGGGGTAAATAAACTCTGAGTACACAATGTGCTCGCATGACTTACCTGACTAGTGGGAATAATTTCCCGACTCCAAAGGATATGATAAGCTTTATGGTTTATTGGGTTTCCTTTTTATGTAAAGCGTTACTAATAGTGAATCTTTATGTATGTTTTTGTTAGTAGTCATGAACTAATTAGCTAACCATTCTATGTAAGCACCTGTTCTACTTTCAAGCAAGAGTTGAGCAATTAGGTCCATTCATTCCCTTTCATCTTCCGGTTGTTACTATGGTGCTAGATCGCAGCCAAGCCATACCGTATCTCATGGCGATTCACAAACCAATGTATCCTAGCTGGGTACCCTGAAACACACACCCTACTTGTACCCTAGGCACAAGCAAGGCCAACCCACCACTCTCTTGTCAAGGGGTCTAGGTCCCCATCTAAATTTGGACTCTAAGCCCCCACTCCTAAGTCCTAGACTTAGTGCGGTGCTTAGACCTCCACCATTCCTACCTCCAATCAGTCGGTACGGAAAGAGCCAGAACCCACGACAAGAGACAATTAGCCTTCCCCCTCCTATAAGCAAGTATGTGCTTAGGATAATAAGTCTATGACCTGACTAGAATCCATAACAACGGACGGTCCTTAACCAACACGGATAGGGAAAATAGTATAACCAAGCTATGCCTCGTTGGCCGTAGGACACAACCTATTACACCCACCAATACCCGTACCATATCCCTGCCTAGTCTCCATTTCCTTTACCATTTTGTCATGAGAGTAATAATAATCACCTATTGTGAGTAACGGCAGGTTACTGACGCTACCGAAGCCTTAGCATAGCAGTTACTCGACCTATGCTAGTAGGACCCATAGGTAGGTATATATATGCATGTAGTTTCAACAATAAGCCTGTAATGTAAATGCACATCACACACACATACACACACACACACACACACACACATATATATATATATATATATAGTGATTATTCAAAATAAGGGTTATGCACCGGGGCTTGCCTTGGGCAGGCATCGTGTTAGCTGAGTCAGTCAGTGGTGGATCCGAGACCTCCTCCTATATGAGGATCTCCTCCTCATACTCCTCGATCACCTCCTCAAACTCATGATCTCCGATGGTCACAATCTTTGCCAACTCATTCTCTACATGAATGCGATGATGATGCAACAGGTTAACATTAAGGCAACAACAATTCTTAAAATAAGAATACATCTACTAAGCCACTAAGCTAGCTCTAATGGTTAAGATGCTAACTACTTATCATTTCCACAAACACAGGAATGGATTCATCTAACAAGTATTAACTTAGCAACTAAAGTGTAATGTTACTCTTATTAGCAATTTAACTTATATTACAACAAGGAGCACCTAACTACCCTAGTACATAGGCTACTCTAAGGCTACAAAAATTACAGTGGGCACATAATAATACCATGATGCTGCTATAAAATTTTTAGGGTTTTTGCTATCACCAATCCACCACAAAAATTCCTACAATAATTAACCTAATAATATTAAGCACTCTCAAATGATTTAATAGCTCCTGGTATCAACAAGTATATATATGAACTAAATACACTAACAGATAGAGCACAATTTTAGGAACCCAACAAAATTTGTTTCACAATCTTTGGACATCTACATGATTTTATATTAATTACCAAAGTTTAGCTCAGAAATACAAATGAAAAGCTATTTCTAAGTTCCATGAAAAAGATAAACTCATTTTGGCCCAACGCGGCCCACGCGAGGCGTGGCCCACACACGGAGATGGCCCATGGTGGAGAGGCCGTGCATGGCAATCTTGCAAAAATGCCCCCCCACGTTATCAAATAATAGCGCGAATACTACAATACTATTTCTATAGACAATGACTTTGCAACATAACCCTCAGATCTTTCTCCTCTTTACAAAGGCAAGGTCCCTAGAATCCCCCGTGCACTCTAGCATAGCGAGTGGTGGCACTAGCGCTTGCGCCAACCACACGGGACCCACGCTGACCTATCTACGAGGCCGACACTCACCTAGGTTTTGATGTGTAGCGATGAGCGGTGGTGGCATGAACGAGGGTGAAGCAGAGTGGGCTCTCCCCGGTGGCGGGCGGCCTGCAATGGCTGTAACCACATTCTTGTGAGCCACAACGCTAATAGGATAGTAGAGATAGGGGATAAGCACCAGAGGCACACCCCGAACTAGGCCAAAGTGGTGGTTCAGCCGACGACTACCTGAGCAGTGCTAGCCATGTGCGCGTGATGAGCACGACGATGAGCCATGGTGGACACGGCCATGTCAGCGGTAGCGGGGAGCTAGTAGTGCTGCCACTGGCGTGCACATGGTGGAGAGGGAGCCAAGGTGAGCTAGTGGTGCAGAGGAACTTGCGTGGGGTGAAGTGGTGAAGGCTAGCCACGATGCGGGCTGTGATGGTACATAATGGCACGGTGGTGGGCAAAGCTCCAAAAATTGGAGCTCGGCCTAGCCATAATCAAAGCAGGGTGGGGGTCTGCTGGAGAGGGGGCGTGAATGTGGAGACGTGAGCATGAGGAATTGATGGCAGTTGCTCGCTCTCTGGCTCAACGTGACATGACACGATGGCGGTGGAAAGCAGAGAGAGAAGAGAGAATGGTGCAATAGGTGGGCTTGGCTCGTCCACGCCTTGGCGGGACGTGGGCGGCGAGATCGGGAGACCCATGTGCCAATGCTAGCCGACAGTGCGGGCGTAGCGCCTTAAATGACAAGGCGACGGTGGCCCGCCCACGTGCACGTGGTAGTGGCGACACGCATAGGACTGACAACATCGTAGAGGTGTAGCAAACCAGTGTGAACGCAATGATGATGTGACAACAATGGTAGCATCGCAACGCGAGGAGTGTCGACAGTGCGGGCGCGATGGTAGCGTAGCGTGGCCACGGTGGCACCCAAGACGACAGCGCATGGCTGAGCAGCAGGGCATGGGACTAGCTACTCGGTGCAAAAATTACAGTGAGCACATAATAATACCATGATGCTACTATAAAAATTTTAGGGTTTTTGCTATCACCAATCCACCACAAAAATTCCTACAATAATTAACCTAATAATATTAAGCACACTCAAATGATTTAATAGCTCCTGGTATCAACAAGTATATATAAACTAAATACACTAACAAATAGAGCATAATTTTAGGAACCTAACAAAATTTGTTTCACAATTTTTGGACATCTATCTGATTTTATATTAATTACCAAACTTCAGCTCAGAAATACAAATGAAAAGCTATTTCTATTTTCCATGAAAAATATAAACTCATTTTGGCCCAACGTGGCCCATGTGAGGCGCGGCCCATGTGCAAAAGTGGCCCACGGTGGGGAGCCCGCGCGCGCTGGTAATCTTGCAAAAATGCCCTTACGTTATCAAACAATAGCACGCACACTACATGTACTATTTGTATAGACAACGACATTGCAATGGAAACCTCGGATCTTTCTCCTCTTTACAACGGCAAGGTCCCTGGCCTCCCCCGCACGCTCTGGCACAGCGAGCGGTGGCACTGGTGGTTGTGCCGGCCTCACGGGACCCACACTGACCTATCTATGAGGCCAATACTCACCTAGGGTTTGATGCGAAGCGATGGGCGGTGGTAGCACGAATGGGGGTGAAGCACAGCGAGCTCTCCCCGGTGGTAGGTGACCTACAACGGCGGCAACCACGTTCTAGAGAGCCATAGCGCTAACAGGATGGTAGAGATAGGGGATAAGCACCAGGGGCACACCCCGAACCAAGCCAAAGTGGTGGTTCGGCTAGCGACTACCTGAGCAGTGCTAGCCACGTGCGCGCGATGAGCATGGCGAAGAGCCACGACAGACTCGGCGTCATCAGTAGCAGTAGGGAGGCAGTAGCGCTCCCACTAACGTGTGCATGGTGGAGAGGGTGCTAATGCGAGCTAGTGGTGCAGAGGAATTTGCACGGGGTGAAGTGGTGAAGGCTGTCCATGACGCGGGCGGTGATGGTACATAACGACATGGTGGTGGGCAAAGCTCGAAAAATTGGAGCTCAGTGGGGTGGGGGCGGCTGGAGAGGGGGCGTGAATGCGGAGACACAAGCACAAGGAACTGATGAGAGTTGCCCACTCTCTGGCTCACCATGACGTGACATGACAGCTGCAGAAAGCAAAGAGAGAAGAGAGAATGGCTTGACGGTGGGCTTGGCTTGTCCATGCCTTGGTGGGATGCGAACGGTGAGATAGGGAGACCATGCGCCAACGCTAGCCGACAAGCCTGCATGCTTCCAACCGGCATGGCCCACACGGCCGTAGCACCTTAAATGACAAGGTGACGGCGGCCCGCCCAAGTGCGTGTGGTAGAGGCGACACACACAGGACCGACGATAGCGCAGAGGTGTAGCAGACTAGCGTGGACACAATGATGATGCGACAACAACAGCAGCGTCGTGATGCGAGGAGTGTAGGTAGTGCGGGTGTGACGATAGCGCAGCGTGGCTACAGCGGCACCCAAGACGGTAGCGCGAGGTAGAGCAGTAGGGCATAGGGCCAGCGGCTCGACTAGCCAAGTGCGGCGGCATGGTTGACCGTGCGAGACGTAGCCATGTGCATGGTATGGGGAGGCCATGCGGTGACCTCACACCAGGCGCCAACCAACTTGAGATAGTGACGCGCACAAATCTTAAAGCGTTCAACACGACCAAACAGTGGCTTTAGGACCTAAACCATCTTCACCATGCTCAAGATGGCACATGAGACTACCATATCGAGTTATAACACTACACCACCCTTTAACCCAATCTCTCACAATAAATTGCTAAACATAGCAATGTCTAGCTGTTGGCAAACTTGAAAATTTCTAAGTTTTTGAGCTGGATTTGTTTTCAATTTGTGATTTCTAAGCTAGTGGAAATATTAGCTAGTAATATCATTTTTTGACCGCAAGTATTTCACTGTCATCTACAAAGTTTGCACTTCAAAATTTATTTAAGTATCACATACATGTTCTATAGCATTTTTGCTTAATAAAAATTGGTTTTAAACCCTACTTGATGACTGTACAAATCGTGGAGCAACTTTCGTTTAGCGTTTTTGTTGATCATTTTGAGTTATAGAAATTGATCTATAGACTTTATCACATGCCTTAACACATAAACATGATGCTCATGAAATATTTTAGTAGATAATTTACAGTGTAACACGGAGGGTGTTACACCATATATATCCACCATATTCCATACACATGCACATCTTGATTTGATTTTATGACTTAACTCTCTTTGGATCCGAGGTTTGACTTTACAATATATGTATTGCAAGTATGCTATCTTAATGCAATTACCACTCCTATGAGCTCCACATAAGCTTTAATTATAGGAGAGGAAAAGGCATAACATCATTCATTGCCTTGGTGAGGATCCACAAATACCACATATATGAGAGACTTGAGAGTGTCATAGAAAGGAATCTCTGAGTTTTATTTTGAAAACTTGAAAAAACTCTAGAATAATGGTTGAACAAAAGAACCCGAGACATAGTGCTTGACTTGATCATTCTGTCTTTCAATTACCCAAGATCAAAGTGAAAGCTCAAAATCCACATGGTTGAAGGTAATATAGGAAAGTTTGAAAGTTAGATCGATGAATTTCAATCCATAGGAGAATTCTTGTTTGAATGCATGTGTACTTTTGAGGAGTGAAAACATTGTAGCAACTCCTAATCCATTGCTTGACTTGATCGTTCTATCTTTCAATTATCCAAGATCAAAGTGAAAGCTCAAAAGCCACATGGTTGAACGTAATATGGATAAGTTTGAAAGTCAAATCGATGAATTTCAATCCAGAGGAGAATTCTTGTTTGAACGCATGTGTACTTTTGAGGAGTGAAAACATTGTAGCAACTCCTAATCCATTGCTAAGGCTAGCTTTGCTCAGGGACTAGCAAAGGTTTAGCTTGGGGGAGTTTGTTGATGATAGTTATCATCCATCATAAACCGTCAATATAACATGAATAAATGCATGAAAATGATCACTAACATAGACTTAGGGGTTTAAACTGACAATTTCCATGAGTTTTGGTGAATTTGTGTTTTCAGCATGTTTTATCCATAAAATCGTCAAGGGGGATCAAAACGACAAATTAAATCATGCTTATCTGTCTCGAAAACTACTCCAGAAGGTTCCAGAGGACACCAGAAGCCATGCCACCAAAGAAGAGGGCAGGAGGCTACCAGGTGGGGCTGGCTGGCCCCACCTATAGGCTGCCCCACCCCCTGGGCCCACCTATCATGCTCTGCTTCGACGTCGGTTCCTCCACCGCCTCCTAGATTGCATCTACGCCGTTCTTTCAAGTCAGTTTGATCCGAGGGCTCAGGATTGACGCTCTGGCCTATATAACCAGCCCCTACCCCCCTCTAGAACATGTTGCCATAAGTCAAGAGTAGACCAAAAATTAGGGTTTCTAGAGAGAAGAGAATAGAGCTCCAATTCTTCAAAGTTCTAGTATAGGCTAGCTAGCAAGGTGCAAATAGAGTTTGGGCTATTGCTCAGGATTTTGGATCTACCATCCGAAGGCTGGTATAGTCATTATATCTCTTTTTATTTAAGACTTTGTGCTACTTCAATATTATGTTGCTAATTATTATGTTCCTAGTTTGCTCTAGTAATATGCTTGATATAGTTATGATTGATGATGAATATATGCATATGTTCGCAAAGCTCTTAGCTCAGTTCTTGAGAGAGTTAAGTGGTCGACATCATGTAAGCATGGTGCTTAGATATTGTTTGCCTGTGGATGCATTCTGCACTCTAGGTCATGTGGTAGATCACGAATGTGACTCTCCTATTGAGTCCTTTGTAGTCCACTCGCTGTTTGTAGAGCACGTAGAACGTGATTGAGAAGGAAGACAAGCTCTGTTCTTAATCTTCCTTAGTAATGTTCCTTTTGCATAGATCCAAAGTTAGTTATAGTATAGATGAGAGTGTATATACTTGGGTGTACAAAAGACTTAGTAGATAAGTAATGACTTAGGAATTTTTTTCTCTTAACGAATCTCCTGCTTAGCCTTACTACATTTTATGAGTATCTATTTCTATCTCTGGAATACCATCATTACCTTACACTTATCATTTATTTTTGACTTGACTTACCCCTGCCATAGCATGAGAGTGGTTTTATCATAAGTATACATATTTGTCAATATCTCCATGCCAACACACCCCAATAGCTCCTCCCTATGGATAAAATATAAATAATGATACTTAGTATACTCTCGGGTGAAATGCTATAATGGTATATTATCTGTGTGCTTGTGGGTACCTTATATATAATTTATAGGTGTTCTCATAATTACCGACAACACATTTCTGACATCATGCTAGGGATGACAACTTAGTTAAGAGTGTTGCTAAAAAATGTCAACCAGCTACAAGATGGAATATAAAGCACTCAATCTTGAAGAACAAGCACCTCGCAAACTTGAAGCAACCCCAATCGAGTATGGAGCCCTTGAATAGGAGAGAACCAGATGATTGCAGATCATCTGTTAATAAGATCTACAAGAAGATCTACAATCATCAAGGTCAAGCTCCTGTTCAACGGTAGCACCTCACAAAGGATGGAGAAGGAGCACCTCACAAAACTTGCACCAGCATCTTAGTGAGGTGCTTTATATTCCATATTCTTGGTATCTTTGAGGATCGAGGGATGCAAATCTGCATCTCAATCCTAAAAGGCAACAAGATTATGGAATCTAAAGCACCTAATCTTGAAGGCCTTCTCCAAACACTAGCATCCCTGTGAGGTGCTTTATCTCCATCTTGCACCTCTCCAGGCAAAACTTTGAACAAACAAATCAAAAATATCCTATAGAAGACAGTCAATGAAATGAGCAAGGGATGGAAGAACAACCAAAGCACTTCTTCATGATGAAGAAAGATACAATAGCTCATGAGTGTGTGGATTCAAGAGTGTGTGGATTGAGCCCAAGAGGTGCATCTAGACCCTGGTTAAATAGGCCAACCTTGAAGATGGAGAAGTGCAAGTAATGGTGATGCAACTGTGTTGTGGGTAGTTGGGAAATAACTCACGCTGACTTTACCACCGAAAGACCAAACAGTCATGGAGTGCTGGCAGCCATAACACGAATCCCAGTCGGCTCAAGTTTTCATACGACTGAGAAAATACCACTGCCACATCTATTGTTAACCCGTCGGTGGTAAAAGTCTCAACTACCAGTTTCCTTCCCCAGGAGTCCTCTCTATCGGTCCAACCGGTGGTTGAAGTAAAACATAGTCGCTTCTATTGCTACGGCAGTGAAAGTGGCGATAGTGATAAGTCAATCTGTAGTAGTGTATCATCGACACTATTATGTTGGGATGATTTGGTATCGTTCGAGATTGTATGATGGGATGACATGGTATCATCCAGGATTATGAGATGGGACGATTTGGTATCCTTCTGAGATTAGTGTGTTTTTCCAACCCCTGAGAAGCTACGGTAGAGTTATATGAAAATCTGAGGATGCATCCCTTTGAGTACGAGGTCTCATTAGGCCTGTCGTGCCACTGGCCCTGGTGTCAACTATGCCTACCATGTGGGGGAATTTGTACCTCTCTACAGAGTTTATTGAATCTATTTGAATAGCCACATCCTTAGAATGGGCAGATGCTAGGATGAGATACTATGATTAGACTTGTACAACTGTGATAATCTGGTAAGATGTATTTTACTAATTTGGTAAACTATAATTAACTAGAAACTGGTGAGAATGGTAATACTTTGCTAGGGTCCAACCTATAATTATGATTACTTCACCTTATCACTTCCACCTCCACCACTTTAACCCACTACTACAGATTTACTTATCACTATTGCCACTTTCACTGCCATAGCTATAAAAGCATCAGTGTGATACTTCCACCATCAGTTGGACCGATAGGGAGGCCTCCTAAGGATGGAAACCAGCAGTTGAAAACCATCAATGCGGTGGTGGTAGTGGGGTTGAATTCCACCGTCGTTTGGAATGTCGAGCCGACTGGAATAGGCATTATGGCCCCTGTCCCTACATGACCATTTGGTGTACCAGCGGTAGTAAATTCAGCATGAGTTATTTCCCCATTTCCCAACTACCCACAGTTGCATCACTAGTACGTTCATCTTCCCTGATTCTTATATTAACTCCTCCTCTCTGCTTCTCCATCTTCAAGGTTGGCCTTTTTAAGTCGGGGCTGGATGCGCTTCTTGGCAATCCACACACTCCTTCCTCCTTAGATACATATAGATATAGACAAAACTCTTGAGCCAACCATCTATATTTTCTTCATCGCCATGGCGCTCCTTCTCGAACTACTTTGGCGGTAGCAGCATCGTTGGGAGAAGGCCTTCAAGATTAGGTACTACCGGCATCTAGGCGCTGCGGGGGCTGCTTGATCTAGGTGCTAGTGGAAGTTTTGCGATTAAGGGGGTTCGCTTATTTGGGCAAGCCAAGGGGTACTCAATGCACTTTAGTATCCCTGGTTTGCCCAGCACATTTCTTGTGTCGATTCACCATCCCGGTGCCCTAGTGATCCTCCTTCCTATGGAGCAGCAGCGACGACAACGACGCTTCTCTTCCATGCCCTCCTCGTGACCATGAGACATGAGCACCACCATATCCTAATCGACAAGGAAGTTACTACACAAGAAAGATGTACAAAAAAATGGTTTCCTTCATTTTTTCCTACTACTAAACTTACATGTTGACAATTAGTCATCCTATGTAGGAATGCACATGCTCATGACCATGAGAGGTGGAGATGCTCCTCTTGCTCTCTCTCTCAACCGTGAGAGGTGCAGCAGGGAAGGTAAAGCACCTCACTAAGATGCTCCTCTTCTTGCTCTCTCTCTCTCTCTCTCAATTGTGAGAGGTGCAGATGCTAGTGGAAGTTTTGCGAGGTGCTACCTTGTCCTTAGCTTGCACTACCTGTCTCTAGACTCGACTATGGCATGTACTAGTACTCGATAGGTCTTTGGTATTGTACATGTTGACGGTAGTTAACATTCATCACAAACAATCAATATACCTTGCATAAATGACTAAAATAGATCACCAACATAGACTTAGGGATTTAAACTGACAAATTACACGAGTTTTGGTGAATCAGTGTTTTTAGCAGGATTTAATCAGAAAACCGCCAAGGAGGACTTATTCATCAAAGGAAATCACAGAATTACGCTGCGGGATCAATGTGGGAAGGTTCCAGAAAACTCCAGGAGGCTCTCCACCAAAGCGGGGCTTGACCCACTGACATATGGGGTCGGTTGGCACCACTTAGAGGCCGCCTAACCCCTATGGGCCCCACCTATCATCCTCTTTGTTATGTCAGTTTTCCACCGCCTCCTAGGATGCATCTCAACTGTTATTTCAAGTTGGTTTGATCCAAGGGCTGAGGATTGATGCTCTGGTCTATATATATCTACCTATACCCCCTAGGGCAGATGCCTCATTTGATCCTAAGAGCTAAGAAGCCAGAAATCCCAATTCATATGTCCACCAGTATCAAGGCTAGCAACCAAGAGAAGATTAGTCCTCAATAGGATCTAATCTTGTATTAGAGATAGTGAAATAGAGTGAGAGGGAAGAGTTTGGAGGAGTCCCGGCCTATCAGTGCTCTCTCTACGGCTTGTACCTAGCAGAATTAAGTTCTTCTTGAGCTTGCTTTCTAAGATTTCTCTGGTAATCGACTTCTAGTTCAAGTAAGCATCTTGTTCATATTATTCTTTAGGTTTGTGACCCTTTTTTAGTACATTAATCCTTGTAGCTCCTGGGTTAAAGTAGTATTCATAGTGTAAGCATGGTGCTTAGACTCGGTTACTTATGGATGTACCCTATTTTCTGGATCGGTGGTAGCTCACGAGGGTGACTCTTATAGCCTTATTGAATCCTCTATAGTCCACCTCCCATTAGTAGGCCATATTCGTACCTAAATGAGTTTGAGCAGACCTGTGCATGCTTGCGTATTACAAGCATGTCAGACGAAACCTTACGATAGAAGCTTTTTCCTTTCTCCTTGACAAAAAAGCTAAACGTTGGTACAATCTCACTATACGGAGTAGACAAGGAGATTGGGGAGCCCTATGTTCTAGCTTTTTCTTGCAATTCTTTCCCATCTCTAGGGTAGTCAAACTTCGTTCAGAGGTTCTATCTTTTAAACAAAAGAAAAAAGAATCTCTAGCCATGGCATGGGAACGCTTTAATACTCTTATCAATACTGGCCCTGACCTTACCCTTCAAGACCCTATTCTTCTTCAACACTTTTATATGGATCTTGATAGGGAATCCTCAACACTTCTTAATATGGCCTTAAGAGGCTAGTTCTTGCATGTCTCCGCAAATACAGGGAGAAGCATTCTTACGAAAAATTTAGAGAACATCCCTGAGGAAGAAGAATACAAGCCATTAGAGGAAGAATCCTAGATAGTTGAACCCAAATCTTTACCAGACCCATCACCAACTTTAGCTATCCCAAATCCTAAACCACCGAAAAAGGAGGAAACTCCAATTTCGGATTTTTGCTGGAATTCAAGGATGAATTTTTTTATGAATATGGAAACACCTTGAATTACCATACCATGAGGAGACCCTAGAAGTCTAGGAAATCATTGAATAAAGAACCTTTAGATCCTTCTAAGGATGCTTTCCTTAAAAACACAACGAAGGAGCTTGCGTCTATTATAAGCAATGAATGGCTAGAAGAATCAAAGCTTTCCTCTGATGTGATTCGTTTAGACTCACCTTCTATATCCATTCTTTGCCAAATTAATAAAGCTCTTTTCAATGCTCTTTACAATCCAGTTGTGGGTATTAATATCATGTTTTATCTTTTGCTCTTGATTTATTGGAACACATGCCATTAACCCCAACAACAAAGTTATTGAAAGGTCTTTTAGGACACATTCTCCCAAGTTTGGGAATATTTTATGTCCTTCCTATCTAGGTAAAAGGAACTAAGGTTCATTTGAGCTTCTATATCTTTGATATTATTGAGTTTGACCTATTGTTAGGACAACCAATTGAAAGACTTATCCAAGAAGGACAAACGGGGAAGTTGAATATAAGACTTGGGAAAAAAACTTTAAGCTTTCTATACCCATTACTCATTCTCTAAATGCTGAGACTGAGCCAATTCTCGAGGAAGACCCAATGGAAGAGGTTAAGGCTACATCTCTTGATGACTTAATTGAACCCAACCTTAAAGATGATGCCAAATTCTTCATCGAAGAAGAAGACAAAAATCCTATAGACCCTGAACCCTTAGATGAATTGCTGGAACCACCTAAGCCCTCCATTGAACTTAAACCACTGCCTTCTGGTCTTCGATATGCATTTATCAATAATGATCAGGATTCTCCTATGATCATAAGTGATAAACTCTCTTAGGAAGAATCCCTCCGCTTGCTAACTGTCTTAGAAAAGCATCATTCTGCTTTTGGCTACTCACTCCAAGACCTTAAGGGAATTAGCCCTGCACTTTGCACCCATCACATCCCTACAAATCCTAATTGTATACCTTCTAGGGAGCCCCAGCGTAGGCTTAATAATGCGATGAGAGATGTTGTTAAGAAAGAGGTTTTGAAACTCCTACATGCCGGGATCATCTATCCCGTGCCACATAGTGAGTGGGTAAGCCCTGTTCAAGTTGTGCCTAAAAAGAGAGGCATGACTGTTGTTAAAAATGAAAAGAATGAATTAATCCCCCAAAGAGCTGCCATTGGATGGAGGATGTGTATAGATTACTGAAAACTTAACAAGGCAACAAAGAAGGATCACTTTCTGTTGCCCTTCATTGATGAAATGTTAGAGCGATTGGCGAGCCACTCTTTTTTCTGTTTCCTTGATGGGTATTCAGGTTATCACCAGATACTGATTCATCCAGATGACCAAAGCAAAACCACTTTTGCATGTCCATATGGAAGTTATTCTTATCGTAGAATATCTTTTGGATTATGTAATGCTCTAGCTTATTTCCAAAGATGCCTGATGTCTATATTTTCTGATATAATTGAAGAAATCATGGAAGTTTTCATGGATGACTTTTCTGTTTATGGAAAAACTTTTGATGATTGTCTTGAAAATTTAGACAAGGTTTTGCAAAGATGTGAAGAAAAGCACTTAGTCCTTAATTGGGAAAAATGTCATTTTATGGTTAGAGAAGGAATAGTGCTTGGACACTTGGTGTCCGAATGAGGGATTGTGGTAGATAGAGCTAAAATTAAAGTAATTGAATAGTTACCTCCTCCCGTAAATATCAAAGGGATCCATAGTTTTCTTGGTCATGCTGGTTTTTACCGTCACTTTATAAAAGTTTTTTCACACATTGCTAGACCACTAATAAATCTTTTGGCTAAGGATGTTCCCTTTGAATTTGATGATGCATGCTTGAAATCTTTTAATATTCTTAAGAAAGAACTTATCTCTGCACCAATCATTCAACCCCCTAATTGGTCGCTACCTTTTGAAATCATGTGTGATGCTTGTGATTATGCTATGGGGGCAATTTTGGGACAAACTAAAGATAAGAAGCATCGTATAATTGCTTATGCTAGCAAAACTCTGACATGACCTCAACTTAATTATGCAACAACTAAAAAAGAACTCTTGGCTGTTGTTTTTGCTATTGATAAGTTTAGATCTTACTTAGTAGGAGCTAAGGTGATTGTTTATACTGATCATGCTACTTTAAAATACTTGCTCACTAAGAAATATGCTAAACCCAGATTAATAAGATAGATTTTGCTACTCCAAAAATTTGACTTAGAAATAAAAGGTAAAAAGGGAGTAGAAAATTCTATTACCGATCACTTGTCTAGAATGCAGTTTGAGAATTCATAGGGACTGCCCATCAATGATTCACTGAGGGACGGCATGCTCTTTATGGTCATGAAATCTGACCCATGGTACGTAAATATTGTTAATTTTATGGTTGTAGGTTATGTACCGCCAGGGGAGAACACAAGGAAGCTAATCTATGGAAGTCATCTCCACGTATGGGATGCACCATACCTCTTCAGAGTCTGCTCTGATGGCCTACTTAGAAGGTGTGTACTGGCAGAGGAAGGCATCAAGATTATTGAAGGATGCCACTCATCACCTTATGGAGGACATTATGGGACATTCCGCACTCATTCAAAGATTTGGCAGAGTGGATTCTTTTGGCCAACCATGTATGAAGATATGAAGGACTTTATCTAGAGATGTGGAGCATGTTATAGGCACGGGAATATCAATTCAAGAGATGCCATACCACTCACCAACAACCTCCAGATCGAGCTCTTCGATGTCTAGGGAATTAACTACATGGGACCATTTCCAAAAGTCAAAAGGCTATGAGTACATCTTGGTGGTAGTTGACTATGTCTCCAAGTGGGTTGAAGCCATGCCATGTAGAGTTGCTGATGCAAAGAACTCCAAGAAGATATTTGAAGAAATAATATTTCCATGATTTGGAGTTCCAAGGATGGTGATTAGTGATGGAGGAACTCACTTCATGGACAAGAACTTCCACCACTATTTGATGAAGCATGGGATCTATCACAACATCGCTACTCCATATCACCCTCAGATAAGTGGCCAAGCAGAAACATCAAATAAACAAATCAAGAACATTTTGCAAAAGACAGTCAACGAGATGGGAACTACATGGAAGGATAGACTACCTAATGCACTATGGGTCTATAGAATGGCCTATAAAACACCATTGGGGATGTCAACATATCAATTGTTCTATGAAAAGACCTGCCATCTACCTGTCGAGCTAGAATTCAAAGCTCACTAGGCCATCAGGCGATGGAACATGGACTTTGAAGCCACAGGAACCAAGAGGAAGATGCAACTCTCTAAGTTGGACGAATGGCGTGAAAAAGCATACCATAACACCAAGATATATAAGGAGAGAACCAAGAGATGGCATGACAAGTGGATCAAGAAGGAGTTTGCCTCCGGAGATAAGGTATTACTTTTTAATTCTAGGGTTAAATTATTCGGGCATGGAAAACTTCGAAGCAAATGGGAAGGGCCATTCAAGGTGATAAGCACTTCGTCACATGGAGTGGTAACACTTCAAAATGGTGAAGGTACGTTATTTAAGGTAAATGGCCACTGTCTCAAGATCTTTCTAGAACCTAAAAAACCACCTGAGGATTTGGATGAGGTAGATTTTCTGATTTTACCATAGATTTACACCACTGCCATCCTCCGCAATGTTTCGTAACGCGAAAATATACTTTTCGGGATTAGATAGGAGTTAGAAACCACCGCGAGAAAAATCACTCCAAGACCCCAACATGTGGGGCCAGCCGGCCCCACCTAGAGGCCGCCCGGCCCACTATCAATGCCTCTCGTGTCCCAGCAGCTCGCTCGTGTCTTCTAGATCCTTCCTCTTTGAAATCCCGTAGTTTTTCGACGCATTCTATTTTTCCTTGTTATGAGACCACATATGGATAGATCTTGACCCCCGATGCATGTTGAACCCCCTATATAAATGAGCCCCTACCTGCCTCCATTGCCATCCCATCAAAGCTTTCTCCTCCAACAGCAACAAAGCTCTCATCCTCTTTAGTTCCAATGGCCGGTAGAGAGATCATGCCGTATGGTGCTGATCTTAGCAAGAAGCCTGACGCACTGGCGCTGACCGCTGTTCCTCCAGAAGTTACCCCTATTTGCTCAAATCAATGCTACTACGCCCAAGCCATTTGCTGCTCGCTAATTGCTCTACCACCGCTGCTACTACATTTTGAAGGAAAGCCTCTCCAACAAGAGCCAAAGTTAGACGCCTAGAAGCTTTTCAAGGTGATGAAGGAGATCAACCATCTTCTGCCGAAGGATCATGAGGTGCTGACTGGACTAAAGACCAACAAATTTGGAGATGTTACATATGCAAAGTACCAGTCGGCCACCCCTCATATAATCATTGATGGAGTCCGGCTCTACCGGATCAGATCAAGGTTGTTCCCCTGAAGGAGAGGAAGAGGAAGGCGCCATCACCACCTAAGCATCCAAGGATGACCATTGCCCTTCTAAAGAAGATTGGAGACCTCTCTGATGTAGTTTATACCTTAGAGCAGAGGCTTGACGAAGAACGTGTTCGTTGGAAGAGTTTAAAAGAAGACCTAAATGCTTTGAATCACTTCGTTGTCAAATCTAAGAAGTAGAATTAGGTAGTCATTTTGATAAGGCACAAGTGTTAGGTTCAGTGTTATCATGTGTTTAGGTTTGTCACTTAGCTCAGATGTTAGACTAGTCAAAAGTTTGTGTTAGCCAGATAAAAGTTTGTGTTTAGTTTGTGCTTGTTTAGTTTGTGCTTGTGTAATAAAGTGCCTTATTAAAGTTAATGGAGTCGTATTATTATCTGCTCTCTATTTCATTTGGATATGTGTTTGTCTCCACATGTTGTGCAGAAAGTTATATAGCGAAACAAGTGTGGGGGAGATACACCGAATCAACAAGATGTAATTTAATCGTGAAAATCATGAAATTCAAAAAAGTAATGAGTCAAGAACCACATACAATGAAGCGGTCCTCGAGCAGACCCTAGAGTGGGCTACCCAGCCTCCTCTATGGGCCACCCAGCCCACCATAGCACCACCTCGCCTCATGCTTCGTCCACGGTCAGGTATGAGCCCAATACACTCTGTTTTTATATGTTTCACTTTCCATTTCGAACCAAATTGAAAATCCATTAATAAACAACTTTAAAACCTAAGGAAAGATTATTTCAGTCATGACTTAAGGGTAGACTCACATAATACTTTTCCTAGAAGTCATGCTACTATTGGGAACTTATTATTAGGGACCCCATGTTGCTTAAGTTGTTGTGGAATGAGATATAGTAGAATAATGAGAACTTGATTCTTGGTGTCTCATTATTAGAGAATTTTATTTTAAAAAAGTTAAAAAGAATAGCTACACCTCTCCTTCGTGGTAAGCAATGTCCTACCAGAGCAATACATAGACTAGGAAAACCTTCTACATATACTACTTATCATTGTATTGAGTTTGGTCCAACCTTGTGACCCTTGTTGAGAAACTTATTATGCTCTCAAGATCAAGATCACGTACACTCCACATATACCTGTTGCACCTACACTGGGAGTACACAACAACATGTTTTCCATCCACCCAAAAATGTTCTACTCCTACACTGGGAATAGACACAAAAAATATGCTTGATAGGATAAATGCTCCAAGTTCTTGTAAAAATCTCTCTTGAAAGTTTCAATTGTAGAAAAAGAGGCATGGGCCATGTAAAAGTTGTTCATGAAAAGAAAAAAAGAATTGAAAAAAATGGACAAGTGTTCGAGATATTGAAAACAATGGGTACTCAGATGCCCGCCTGAAAAAAAGAGAGATGAATAAGATAGCCCATGTTTTCTTGTAAAAGTGTCTCAAAATTTCAAATAAGAGAAATATGTTTCAAGGAGCATAGTAGAATTAGGTTAGCCACCATATATATATATATTCCACACACATGCACATCTGGATATAAGAGTATGACATTTTTCTCCTTAGATCCTTGTTTTGACTATACAATATATGCAATGCAAGTACGTTCCCATATTCATCCCTACCTAAGCTCCATATAAGCTTTTAGAAGTAGGCAAAAAGAAGGCAAATCATTGATGCATTGGTGAGGATCCAAAAATACTACATATACAGAGTGATTTGAGAGTACTACAAAAGGAGAAGGTAAGTTATGTTTTTGTTTTAAAAAATCTTAAATGTTTTTCCAATTGACTTGACTGAAGGAAGATGGTGATCTGTTTCAAGCTGTTTCATTCTTCAACCGCCTAAAGTTTCATGGTAGATACTTTGAATCCCACAATACATGCATGACTGGGAATGGTTTTATGTTGACGTCAGGTCCTAAGGTTATGTCTTGAGTAATCCATCCTTTTATCGAGGACGAGTAAAACCCTAAGTGTGCGGGAGTTTGTTGACGGTAGTTAACATTCATCACAAATTGTCAATATACCTTGCATAAATGACTAAAATAGATCACTAACATAGACTTAGGGGTTTAAACTGACAAATTCCATAAGTTTTGGTGAATCTATGCTTTTAGCAGGATTTAATCAGAAAACCACCAAGGAGGACTTATTCATCAAAGGAAATCACGGAATTCTGCTGTGGGATCAATGTGGGAAGGTTCTAGAAGACTCTAGGAGGCTCTCCATCGAAGCGGGGCTTGATCCCTTGACATATGGGGCCGGCCGGCCCCACTTAGATGTCGCCTGGCCCCTATGGGCCCCACTTGTCATCCTCTTTACTATGTCAGTTTTCCATCACCTCCTAGGATGCATCTCAGCTGTTATTTCAAGTCGGTTTGATCGAAGGGCTGAGGATTGATGCTCCGGCCTATATATACCTACCTGAACCCCCCAGGGTAGATGCCTCATTTGATACTGAGAGCTAAGAAGCTAGAAATCCCAATTCATATGTTCACCAGGATCATGGCTAGCAATCAAGAGAAGATTAGTCCTCAATAGGATCTAGTTTCATATTAGAGATAGTGAGATAGAGTGAGAGGGAAAAGTTTGGAGGAGTCCTAGCCTTGTCTACATAGACATGAGCTAAAGCACCTCACTGAGATGGTGCTATGGTGGAAGTACTTTCCTTGATTTATTTGCAAATTGTCATTATTGCAGCTCCTGTCGCCGTTTCATATGGTGATTCAGCGCTAGTGTTAGATCGCAAAGTGCAGGGAATCAAATTGTCCACATCGTCTTCTCTGGTCCATCGCCCACGACTCGCATGGGTGGCCATGGATGTCATGGACCTTGATTGTTGCCTTTCTCGCTCGTGTTTATTAGTGGATATGACTTGAATAACTTGTATTAAGAAATTGGAAACATGTGCAAGGGAATCTAAACCGCATCATACGAGAAGGAAGGTAACTGTAATGAGTTTAGAAAGGAATCGTACTTGCTTATCATTGTATTAAGGAGAATGAAGAATTTATCATACAAAAAAGAGTTTATCATACAAATCCCCGTCATCCAGATATATACATATCAACATTGATCTGCATAGAATCTACCACATTGATCTAAAGAACCTATCACACTCATAGTGGATCCTACACTCCTTGCTGTAGAATATAGCCCACTCCTCCCAACCTTCCCATCCTGCGTGGATGCCGCAGCCTCCGCCTCTGCACTAATGTCCATCCTGGCGATGCACTGGCATGGCTAGAGGAGGCAGAGGACTAGACTGACCCGGTGCTAGCTGGCCAGCAAAATCCTCCAACAAGAACATGGCATGTTGGAGGCGTCGTGTACATATCTCGTTCTTCCATGTCACATTCACCACTAGGCCCGCTTCATCACCTTTGACCTTCCTCAACCACCATGGGGCAATGTTGTCATTGCCGGCACCGCTATTGGACCTATGGAGCACAAGGGAGAGAACAAATGCAGCAACAGCATGGCCTACCGTGGCGGAGCGCTCAAGCATGTCGAGCCACAGCATGAGCATGGTGTGGTCTTCGATGAAGACGGCACGCATCCTAGTGTAGAAGCAGGCCTTCGGGTTGCCGACACTAGCAAGCCTGGCGATGAGCTTGGCACGGTACTCTTGGTCGTAGAACTAGTTCCAGGTCCCAAGGTGTATCCCACACAGCATCACTAGCCATAGTGGTATGCTCCGTCCAACTATGGCATCGCCACACACCCTACGCGTCTATGAACATGTTGCCCATAGGCTACCAAGATCTTCCATGGGATCCGCTACAGCCATAGTGACATAGCTAGCAATCTTAAAAGCCATATCCTTCGGGAGATTCTTTATGGAACAAGGACACATGCGACGGCTACAAAAGACGGATCCTCAGGTCGGGGAGCGATGTCACGGCAGAACAGAGAACTAGGGAGGGGGATTGGAGTGGAGCAAGGTGAGTTCCAAAAACACTCTTGGGATTTTATGATCGCTCCGTTCTTGAAGGTTCCACGGCGCGGGGATGTCGAATGTCTCGGGGAAGTCAATCGTCATCCTTCATGTGAATCACGTAAACCATGTATGAAAATACGAAAAAAAAATTAGAATGAAAAATCTTTTATCGTACTATCTTACGATTACTAATTAGAGGCCCCAACGGTGTAAACCGTGTGAACTGCGTAAACCATGCATGTAAACCGTGTGAACCCCCTAATTTTGCATTTAAATTACCCACCTCTGCCATTACAAAAGATAATTCAAAGCAGTCGATAAGAATAAAATAGGCTAGCGGTTTGTCACTTTGTCTCCCCTAAGATCGTGGTTAGCGCTAGAGGGGCCGAGCCACGTGGTCGAGTTAATTTTCTCCATCCAACTTCCAAAACCGTTCCATCACCATTACTTCCACCGAGAGAAGCATGCTCCACTAAGATTGTGCGAGATGTGGCCTCACCTTCAACTCCTGCTCTTGCTCATTGCAATCGAAGGGAACTCCAATGGGTGCCTATCTCACCCATCCTTCTATAAAAGCGGAGGCTAAGGCAGGGAAGCAAGTACACGATTCCTTTTCTCTCAAACTTCCATCTTCTTCATCTGGTGCTTTGCCTCCCCGCACTATGCCACTGTGGGTCATGGAGGTGGGCATGTACTGCATTCGCCTAGTGGCCGCTTTAGCCATGGCCGCCACCTAGCTTCAGCTAGGTGAGGACCTGATCATGGAGCAGTCGGGGTTCCCGAGAGAGATGAGCTATCGATAGCGCTAGAACCTGATTTGTGAGTTCTCCGCCTTGGGCGATGGTGTCCTAGCCATGGTGGATGTAGAGGACATCATTCATAACGCTCCCCATGAGTAGTTCGATTGTAACATGCCTTTGCATTCTGAATAAAAATGTTCATAATATTAGTAGTTATTACTTTGAGTTCATCTCTGTCTGCTATGACTTGAACGTTCCATTTGTTCACCTTAGAGTCCGCATACCGTATGACATGTCCGTCATTAGTAAGTGCTAACATCTCCCAATCATCACCGTCGGTAGCCTTCACTGCCACTTTCGTTAATTTCCAAGCCCACGCGTGAGTCCTACGCGTCACTCCTGCACGTAATTACAAAGTTTTTCATAAATTTGCATTCCCACGTCTGATATAGTTACTTACAAAGGATGCCCCTGACGTATCTTTCTCCTCCTCAGTGCTGCTATTCCTCATCAACGCCCCTTCTCCCCAGTGCCGAACTACGTGACCGCCCCTACTCAGCGGCGTGCAAGCTGCCAATCACCGCTAACAAGCTAGTGCTCTACATCGGTACGCCTCACCGGTAGGTAGACAACATAGATCCACTGGTGACTAGGGTGGTACTCATCACAGTCGTCGCCGCTCAAGCTCAATGCCGCAAGATCCAAAGGCAATGGTAATGCTTTTGCACTTCCCTTATGCATTGTTCTTGGATTTTTATTCCCTTCTAAAATCATCTGAGTACGAATGAATCTTCCATCTAATTATTAATGAGCTCACGAACACATCTCCGCAGTCACTCCTTCTCTAATTCAAGCGACAGCGCCGTCACTTCCATCGCCGTCCCCTCTCCACGAGATCCTTATCAAGATGGAGGAGGAGGCCCCCAACAAGAGGAACGAAGTGGCCATCCTCGTAGACCATGTCTTAGTCCTCATCCTTAGTCACCTAACCACCCGCTCCTTGTGTAGCTACAAGTGTGTCTGTTGCTCCTAGAATAGCCTCATCTCGGGATCTGAGTATCGTAAGGAGTTGCCCTAGATTCTCGCCGGATTCTTCTACCGCAGCTGGAAATGCAAACGCAACTTCACCAGCGTCAACGGTGAATACCCCTCCTTGTCCTTTCTTGCCCTTCCCCATTCAGGATGTCGTGATCTCAGATTGCTCCTAGGGCCTCATCCTCTTCTAGTACTCTGGGTTTCCTTATGTTGTCTGCAATCAGGTGACTAAGAAATGGTTGCTACCAGGTAGCAACCATTCTTTTGGTTCAGCTCGCTTGGGGTTCGATCCGATTGTCTCCTCGCACTTCCATGTGTTTGAATATGGGATCAATGATGATGACTCCTTAGGTGTCAACATCTACTCATCTAAAACTAGAGCATGGATCTTTAAAGAATCTAAATGGGGCGAGGGTATTATAGTATCCACATATGGGAAATGTGTGTTTGTTAATGGTTTTATGCACATGCTAGAGTTCACCCAGATAGTTGTTGTTGATATGGAGGGAAAGACATGAAGGAAAATTCATAGGCCAACTGGTGATGCAATCTCCATCCATGAAGCTTAGGGTCAGTTGTCTTTATGTACTACTGATACTTTGAATAGGTATGAGCTTCCAATCTAGATCCTTGAAGACTATGGTACTAGTAAATGGACATTGAAACATAAGGTGACTACGCTGGAGCTATTTGGAAAGAAGAATATTGAAATTGGTACTAAGGTTTGTGATGCGGCCTATAGAGTGATTGCAGTTTATCCAGAATGGAATTTGATTTTCCTTGTTGGGGAGGAACAATCACTGCTTGCATATGGTATGAACCGCAGTAAAGTTCATGCCCTCCCTGCTAGGACATCAGCTATCCTAGAAGTACCTAAAAACTATTATGTATGAGCGGCATACCTCACTATCTTCCTTATGTTCCCTTGTTCATAGAGTCATTAGCAGAGCAGTAAAGGTGCATAGTTGTATTTTGTTGTAATTATGTCACGCTTTTGTTCAGGTAAGTAGTTGTTTTGATTCTATATATAGGCCAATTTGGGCTTCGTAACTAAAGGAATGGTGTATTGAATATTATTAATTGTGCTGCTTTGTGCAGGTGGAGTCTGAGTGCTTTTGAACAATTTTCCTGCATTGGCTAGGAGGAAGAAGAGGGGTTCCATGGTGCAATGCCTACCAATTCGAAGGATGCACTAATTATATTCATTTTTGCCTAGCAAGCAGAAGTGCCACATAGGAGGAGCACAGCTACGTCATTTTGTTATGTAAGCCTATAGAGATCAGTACCTTTAGTTTGCAATCTATGTGCCGCTTGTGTTAGGACATCAGTTGAGAAAGATATTATGGTAAGCATCCATTGTTGTTGTAAGAACTTGGTTTATGGATGCAATGATTATATGTGTATGCTTTGTGTTCAGTAAGCTATTAAGGGCCATTTATTGTTTTATTAACACCACCGTCATTGGTGGTGCAAACGTCCAACACTGTCGCTATATGTATAATGCCGCATGGATCAAAGTGTATCACTGCCGAATCGTTTATTAACCCGACACCAACTAAACGATCATCAAAGGCATATCATGGTGCAAGGCCACGGTGACCATGACTTTACACTGGCGGATCATACGCTGAAGCGATGGTAGTGTTAACCTCTACATAGGTGTCTTGGCCATCGAACCGATAGTGAACCTGCACCACAGACAGTTAGGTCAAAGTACAAGGCAACGATGCTAGTGACCACTACACAGGCAGTTGATGTGCCCACACGATGGTTTTGATAGCCTCGACATAGTCGAATTATTTGCCAATGCGGCGGTGTTAGTGTACATCCATAGCTGGGTCGTGCTCCAATGCGACTGAAGTAAGGATCTAATCACGGGCAGATCATAAGCCAATCGGCGGTGTTAGTGTACATCGTAGTCGGTCCCAAATGGCGACGGTGAAGGCTATGACTATCACTGTCGACAGCTAACTGCCGAGACCGAAATTGGACTACGATGAGGGTTACGACATAGCTGCAAAAGGTGCGAGTGTAGTAGTGACCCCCTCCACATATAGCCTTCCCCTTCCACCTCTCCTCCACCCAAAGTTTAGGGCTTGTTGAGTACGTAATGTACTCAACCCCTTCCATTCTATATTTTTAAGAGTAAAGCTACATGAGCACATACCCGGATAGAACTATTGGAGCTACATGAGGATAGAATAATAGGAGAACGTATGAGTATGGAGCTATCAAGAACTATGCAAGGATAGGAGACCTAGAATATATTCGAAGATGAAGCCGCACGAATACTCGAAGGAGCTATGCTAGAACTACAACGATTGAGATATAGGAGTACGCTTAAGGAATAAGTCTAGGGTTACATCCGCACTCCAGGTTGCCCATAGAAATAGAGCTACGATGATATCTCCTACAGCTAAAAAGAACAAAAAGTAAAACTATTTTTTCATGCTGTCTTTTTTTCGTCGCTCATCTTCCCATCCGTGCGATACCACATCCCACGCTCCACCCCATCCTCCCCCGCCGCCAGCCCCGCACGCCCACAGCCTCCCTACAAGGTTCGATCCGTCCTAGAGGCTTCTTTTTTCTGAAAAAACTAAAATGTCCTCCTCCATTCCGCTGGAGCGACAGAAGCCACGCCCTCTCAACTTCCGCCGCCGCCACATGCCTCAGCGACCTCCCCAGCTCCGACAGCCACCTCTGGCTCGCCGGCGATGGCCGGATCTGGGTCAGGCCTCCCCTTATGATACCGCGTGTAACCTCGCTCCGTGCCATCGCCGCATGTGCCCCCTACGCCCGTCTCCCTTCCAAACATCGGTGGCTGCTGCGAGCGGTCCGCGGTGGCAGCGCCCATCCTCCTCCTCCTCCTCAACTCACTAAAACACCACAATCACCGCCCGACACCCACCGTGCGACCCGCTAGATCCCACAGGCCGCCCTTGCCCCTCAGGCGGCCATCCCCATCCCCATCCCTGCACCACTGTCGCCCTCGCCCCTCGCGCGGCCAGCGTCCGCGTCCGCTCCCATGAAGGCTGCGCTACCAGGATCCACGACGACCGCGCCGCTGCCCTCGTCGGGATCCATCTCCCCTCCGTCCTCGCTCTGCCCTCACGCTTGTTAGGTCTGCGCTATCGCCCGCGCCATTGTCCTCGCCCGCACCGTCGCCCTCGTCAATTTAAGGCAAATTAACTCGTTCTTTTTGCATTGATTCATGCTATGACATGAGTTGAAGCTACTCTAAGAGTTAACTGAACTGGATCGACTCGAGCACGCAGAAGTCGATGATTTTTGTTTTGGGGGACTTTTTCGTGTTCTTGGCTCGATCTGAAATTTCCCGGAGATTGGGTAGAAATTGGGCGACGATTCTTTCGGGATAGCTCACAAACTACTTGGTGATTACCTGTGCAAATTTTGGGAACTATTGATGGAGTTCTTGATCAATTTTTGTTCGATTTTTGGGCCAGCTTCTCTCTGTTTCTAGAGCTCTGGCGCTCTGTTCTTCGTCGGTCTCCTGGTGCTCGTCCGTGTGAGAACCGTTGGGCCACTGGTGCAGGCAGGCAAGGCGGTGGCAGTCCATGTCATAGCTCCTGCAGCCGAGTTTGGTTCTGAGCCCCCCACGGTGTTCTTCGGTTGTGCGTCGAGCTGGTCACCGGCGACCACGGTTTTGTGTGCTTCTTCGTGCGTGTCTGTTCCAGTTCATGCTTGCTGCACGTGGGTTTGTGCAGTCCCAGATCTTGTAGGTGAAATTGCTTCTGTGTTTATGTGATTTCGTTCAACTGCAGCAACCACCATACCTTGTGTAATCAACAAAATAGTTGTACCCGTCAGTTGAAGCTGCAGATTCATGGGATGTATTCAGTATGGGTTCGATTTGATGCTTGCAACAGTGGAGTTCCTGTGCGATCGATATCTGAGAAAACTTGATGATTTAGCTTTTTCAACAATTGATTAGGCCGATATCAGTTTGAGATTGCGGTCTGCATGCCTCTATACATTCAAGTGGGCTGGATAGAAGTTGTTGCTAAAGTCAACCAGGCGCAGTTTAATATAGGATATTTTAGAATCGTCTCCATTGCTACTTGGATATTGTTGCATGTTAACCTCTTTCTGCACCATTTATTTATCACATGATTTCATATCCTTCTTGCATCAGCATAGTGTTTCTCTTTGTAGGGGTATATGAACACAGAACTTTGGGTTTTAACAGTAGCTAAAGGATAGTTTGGAGTAAACTTTTTCGTTCAGGAGATACAATGGGTGGCTGCTCATCAAGGGCGTCTGAGTCAGATAGAGCACCAGTGTATATCAATGTATGTATAACCTGCTTTGTCTTACTTTTCATTTCAAAATATTCCCTCAATCCTCAACAAGTATTTTTGGCACCCTTGCCATTAACTACAACAATAACCTGGTTTCTACCATGTCTCACAATTAACAATACTAAAGTTTAACGGCTGTATAGAAGTTTTGATGCAACCGAAGGAATTATTTTGCCTGTAATGTGAATCTCCCTGTTGTTTGTATAGTCCTTGGTAATCAGAAATACAGACTCTGTCAATAATATCACAGTTGCTTTAATATACCTTATGTGGTGGTCACTTCCATATGCGAAAAAGGAGAAAGAAAAGAACATGACTGAAACTGACTCAGGACTAGCTTTGTGTTTGCATCTAATCTTTTGTGCTGCAAAATTTACTTTCGTTTTGCATTATTCAGCATCAATAAAATCCCGAGGAGCATGAACTCTTGTCTTCAACCTTTGATGGATCATCTCCAACTTCTGCTATAGTTGCAATTGACACAGATCTTGATACATCCTCTCTTAACACTTACCGAGCAGCACTTGCACCTTTGCCTTATGATGTTTGCACATTAGCTTTCTGTTGTTCGATATATTGAAAATGTTAGCAACTGCTCTTTTGGTGCTTCTACATTAGCTTTTTGTTGTGAGAAATGTTTATGAAAAAAATGACATACTTCTATTTGATTCATCGCTTCCTCATTTAGTTATTTACATACAACACTACTTTTTTGCAGTATGATGTCACATTTGGGATCGGAAGAGTATTGTTATATTTTCATACTGTTGAGAGAAATGAAATTGACCTTTCAGTAAAATAGATTTAAGATTTCCATCCTTATACATTAAACTGTTGCCATGCTGGGCTATACTCTTGAGAGCACAGGAGAGTTGTTTTAGATGATATGAACATAGTTTCAGGATATGGCATAGGAAATGCATATGCTGATGTCTTTATAGAATCTTTTTCGTAGTGGTTTCGTAATGATATTTTTGGCATTGCTTGATGGTCTGGCTTATTTAAGTGCAAGGCTATGAATGTCAAGTATTGCCTCTACAATAGCTGGTTCCTTGGCTGGAACCATACATGAAACTTTCAAGTACATAATTGTTGATGGCTTTATGTTTTATGCAGGCCTGCGACGTAAATTTTTTGGCGGTTACAAGGTACCATGGGCTTAGGTATGTGGCCTCCATCAAAATAACAGTGTCGACGTGTAACTAATGTATTGATGTTCTTCTTCCTTCGTTATAGTAGTTTCCTATCCGCTTATATCCTGTCTTATTTATGCACAATAATCAATCTAATGTGACTGTTTTATTCTCAGTTACCCAACAGTCAAGTATCACCATGCGCTAGATTATAGGTAGTGGTTTCAAAGAATTCTCACTTAAGACGTGTACAGAAAGTGTTAGTTTTCTTTTTTCGAAATCTAAGTGCTAATAGTTGTGCCACAGCTCACAGGTGTCGTCACGAACAAGTTGATTTTTGGCTTGGGCTGGTTTGCTAAACCTAGTTCTACGTGAAGCTGAAAGGTGTAAAATTTCTCCTCAGGATTTGTGTTTAGCTGGTAGTGCAGCAGTGTGTGGTAATTTTATTTGATTTCTTCACTTCAGGATTTGTACACAATTTCTATTGTGGTATTTCTTCGTCTGTTTACTGGAACAGTTGTAGTAGTTTGTTAGCACGACCATATAACTTTTAAAGTTTTGCCGGAGCAAACGTTTTGTTTAATATTCCTCACTTATGTTATCTCTGCATGGGTTTCACTAATGCCATTTACAAATTTGATTAGGTCCTACTTTGGTGACATTTCTTCAAAAAGAAATGCAGAAGCATATCCAAATTTCCTATTCCATTTGTACTGACTATTTCGTTGGAAAATATCGATGTGATCAAAATGAAATGCTGCCACTAATTGTCAATACTCCTGGCTGGGTAAAAGGTATCTCTTAGTCATGCGAGAGCTGATTTGCTTGGTCTTACCACGTACTTGATTCAGTAATGTTTTCTTTTTTGCATTTTTATTTAATGCAGGTGCTGGTTTTGATATGCTCATAGAGATGCTAAGGTATATCTCACTACCGGACACCTTGAGTTTGCCGAGTGCCCGAAACACTCGGCAAACTACATAAAACACTCAGCAAATTGTTCGTCGAGTGTAACACTCGGCGAATAGCACTCGCCATAAACAGTACCGACAAAGCCAACTTTGCCGAGTGCCATTTATCGGGCACTCGGCAAACATTTTGCCGTGTGCAGTTTGGCTCTCGGCGAAAGTAAACGGTCGTAACGCCGGACTCGCCGTTAACAGTGACTTCGCCGAGTGTCAAACGGCAAGGCACTCGGCAACTATTTTTTTAAAAATATTTTTTGGTTTTTAGAATTCCTTTTCGCCGAGTGCTGCGCTCGGCAAATGATAAACATATGCCGAGTGTGTAACTTTCAGACACTCAGGCAAACATTTTTCAAACAGTATTTAGTTTTTTTAAAAATCCTATTCGCCGAGTGCTGCACTCAGCAAATGATAAACATATGCTGAGTGTGGCACTTTAAGACACTCGGCAAACATTTTTCAAACAGTATTTAGTTTTTTTTAAAAATAGCTTTTCGCCGAGTTTCTTGGTGATAACACTCGGCAAATTGGGTTTGCTTTGCCGAGTGTCTTGGTCATAACACTCGGCAAAGCCTCAGAAATCTGATTTTTTTTTTGTTTTTGCATTACATTTCACAGCACACACACACACATATATATATATATATATACACAGCACATATATCACATATATATATATCATCTCCACACACCACATATCACATATGTCACAATAATCCACAATGGTACACAAATGTCATACCACAATACCAACATAAGGTTCGAGTTTAAAGTATCCACCACAAGTGCATTATAAGCATAAGTGCAACACAAGGAATAAGTTCAACACATGAAAAGAAGCAAATCACCAATGAGACCACGGCGACTGCTACGGTGGGTCTTAAGGTACATCGTTTGATGCCGCCGATTGAACCTGCACAAAGAATAGATAAGATTAATTCTCTGGAGAAGCTAATCGATTGGTTAAACTTCCATTGATCTGTCAGAAGAAACTTTTAGTCTCCTTAGAGACGTCTGTCATGCCTGACACACTAATTAAGGCCTGGTTATTTCGCAGAACAATACTCTACGTACGTTCAGTGACTGCACGCCTGCGACCCATGTCGCCGTTCGTACGTCCTCGCCTCACCCAGGCAGCCAGGCTCGCTCCCAGCCGGCCAGCCCCAGGCACCAGCACACGTATGGCAGATAATAAACTTGCGTCGCCTGTTGAGCAATAACATAGACATCTTCCCCTAGATAGATGGAATCCTGACGAATTTCGACCAGCCCAAGATTAGGGGTCCGTCTCGTTACTGCAGGATCAAACCAATGACATTTGAATATGACAGGCTTAAGGGGTTTGGAACCACGAAATTTGACTTCGTAGATTTCTTCGATTCTCCCATAATAATCGGCCCCATCAGTGCCGGGCGTAAGAACTCCGGTATTTGTGGTTCTTCGATTGGGCCGACTTTTTTCATGTGCTGTCGTGTGAAAGCGATATCCATTCATGTCATAAGCGGCAAATGACCTGACCCTATACAGAAAGCCACTGGACACCTGTACTAACTCGGGATCCATAGACTCATCGGTTTGGCCCTGCAAGCTCAAGCAGGATATATCGTTAAACTAAGTACGAGCAACTTGTAATGTCAAACTAAGTACGAGCAAAGTTGGACAATACCTTCTGTGCGAACCAAGAAATGAAATCGGGCATTCCATTTCCCGCACCCTGTTTAAGAAGGGTATCACATTCCTGCGGGGTAGGTTCCCTTGATAGATGCCAGTAGTGATCAAGAAATTCCCTGTAACAAAGAGAAACAAGAGAGTTGGATACCGAATAGTGACAGCATATTTAACAAGTTCGTTGTGAACTTACTGCATGTACGGTTCCACTTCGGGAAGGTTGATCAACACATAGTGCATGATAGTGCGCCACTCTTCATGTCTCAATGTCTTGGGTTTCCAATCACTTGCACTTCCAAGCTGCCCTCGGAAAAGGCTGAGGTTCGATTCATTTTCGCCCGCATTGTAGCGAGGGGGTGGATTATGCACGCTGGGAAGGTTGTCACTATAGTAACTTGTTGTGAAGTTTGACACCTCCTTCAGAATATATGCCTCTGCAACGGAAGCCTCAATTTTGCATTTATTCTTACATTTACTTCGAACAACCTTTAGACATCTCTCGATTGGATAGCACCAACGGCCCTGCACGGGCCCCCTCATTTGTGCCTCATACGGGAGGTGCAAGATCAAATGTTGCATCGGAACAAAGAAGCCGGGTGGAAATATCTTCTCCAACTTATAGAGAAGCACCGGCGCCATTCTTTCCAAGTCCTCAACCACTTTTCGAAACAACTCCTTGGCACAAAGCTGGCGGAAGAAATAGCTCAACTCTTCCAACACTAGCCAGACATGCTCAGGGACATAGCCACGAACCATCGCCGGAAGAAGCCGCTCAATCCATATGTGGAAGTCATGGCTCTTCATCCCTTTGACTCGCAGAGTAGATACGTTCACTCCCCTCCTCAGATTCGCTGCATACCCATCAGGGAACATCAACGTTTGCATCCATTCAAGAACTTGCCTCCTTTGGGGCCTGGTCAAGACGAAATCGGCCTTAGGCTTGCTCCATGTCTTGCCGCCTCTAGGAGGCTTCATTTCTTGCTTTGGTCTATCGCATAACGTTGCTAGGTCCACTCTAGCCTTAACGTTGTCCTTTGACTTTTCAGTGTCCATGAGTGTTCCCCAAAGTGCCTCGGCCACATTCTTTTTAGTGTGCATCACATCAATGTTATGTGGAAGAAGGATGTCATCATAATAGGGGAGTCTCTCCAAGCCTGACTTATGAGTCCACATATGTTGACGACCATATCCCACAAAACCATCGCCTTGTGGGTTGACGACGAGAGCATCTATCTGAGCACGAACCTCGGCACCCGTCATGATCTGCGGTGCAGGGTCTGTCACTACCACACCTTTCGTAAAGTTCTTGATGTCTCGTCTGAATGCATGCTCAACAGGGAGGAACTGTCGATGCTTGTCGAACAAAGAATACTTGCCACCCTTCTTCAACCAAATAAACTCCACAGCTGTCTTGCATAATGGGCATGGGAACCTCTCATGAACACACCAGGCGCATAATATCCCATACGCCAAGAAGTCGTGCAGGGAGTAGTGGTACCAGACATGCATTCTGAAGTTCCTCTTCGTAGCTCGGTCATATGTCAACACCCCTTCCTCCTAAGCATGGACCAGCTCATCAATCAGAGGCTCCATGAACACACCCATCTTACTCCCTGGGTGCCCAGGAATTATCAATGACAAGAATATATTCTGTCGTCGAAACACGACACCGAGGGGGAGATTGAGGGGGATAACGAAGATTGGCCAGCAAGTGTATGGGGCAGCCATCAGTCCATAAGGATTGAACCCATCTGTTGCTAGCGCAACACGTACATTACAAGCCTCAAGAGCTTTCTCACGATGAATCCCATCAAAGTGGGTCCATGCTTCACCATCGGATAGATGTACCATCTTCTCAGGACTGTATCGAGTGCCATTTTTGTGCCACGTCATCTGTTTCGCGGTTTCCTCGGTCATGTATAGCCGTTGGATCCTCAGTAAGAATGGAAGGTACCGTAGGATCTTCACGGGGATCTCAAGCTGCCTCTTCTAACCATCACCAGACTCTACCTCCAGGTACCTAGAGGATTGACACTTTGGACAGTACTTTGCTTTCTCGTGTCCTTTCCTAAATAGGACGCACCCCTTCGGACAAGCATGTATCTGCTCATATGGCATCTTGAGTGCACGAAGGAGTTTCTACGACTCGTACATGCTCTTTGGCATAATGTGAGCTTCTGGAAGCAAGCTGCCAATAACTGCCAACGTAGCATCGTAACAATCTCGACTCATGCTAAACTGAGCCTTTAAGGCCATTACCCGTCCAATGGCATCCAGTTGAGAAACCTTTGTATGGCCGTGAAGGGGTTTCTGTGCCGAAGACAACATGTCATAATACGCCTTTGCGGTTGCCTCTGGCTCCTCCTCCCCACCTTCTTCACCTACGTGTGCTTCGTGAAAGTCATTTAGCCAGTCACCTACCCCGGCATCAGCATCGAAATCTTCGACGTGTGCTCTCACGACCTCCTCTCTCATCCGATCAGCTTCACCGTGGTAGATCCACCGAGTATAATCTGCCGTGAATCCATTCTTGCAAAGATGAGTAGACATGACATCCTTTCGTTGCCGACGCCTGTTTGCACATCTACTGCACGGACACCAAATGGGTGACGCTCCTGGAACTAGGGCAAATGCTCTATCTATGAAAGCCTCTGTCTTCTCAATCCATTCATCAGTCAAAGCACGCTGACTTGGGCGGCCCGTGTACATCCACTCACGGTCATCCATCCTCTGACATATATATATATATATATATATATATATATATATATATATATATATATATATATATATATATATATATATATATATATATATATACCAGCGAGACATTAAGAATCAATTGCATGTACATGATGTTCCTACCATCTAATAGGTCAGGATAGGTCCTAATCCCACCCGAGGATGTGTAGCTGGGGTTAGTCTCCATGGTCTACTCCGATCCGAGACAGAATTTCGGCAGCACCTCCCCGTTGTTCTCCAAATACACGTCCCGGTAGGGAGATTGTGTATCCGGAGAACAACAGGGAGATGCTGCCGAAACTCTGCCTCGGAACGGAGTAGACCACGGAGACTAACCCCATCTACGCATTCTAGGGCTGTCCAAAAAACGTGGACAATTCGAAACAGATACAGTTATCGATATGCAAAGAGCTGCATATTTCTAACCGTATCTCTTTCGAACGAGAGACGCCTAACCGGGTTACGTGCTCTACAAACATGCATGATACAGAAAAGAGGGGTGTTTTATGCCTCACCTCGCTGTCCCGCAAACAGGAGAAGCCTCAACCGCTACAAGGTCCACGGAACACCAACAAACAGCTAGAAGCTTCAGTCCTCCCTAAAAGAATAAGTCTGTTCAAATTTAAAATATCTTATATTTAACCGAATTTATAAGAAATAGTATCAACATGTATGAATTTAACCACCGACAGCAAGCTAGACTTTGCCTTTGACCTAAGTCACTATAAGCCAAAAACTCCTATCCAGTCAGCATGTTCATCCAATCATGGACCACCACATCACTTGTCAGCTTCCAATTGAGCCCAGTCAGCAGCCGGACATGGCAATCTTGTAATATATATACCTTCTATCAGTCAAACTAAAAATTGTTTGATCTAGCACTATTCTAGAGTTACCTTCTATCAGCTAGTTAGTGTCATACAAAGTAGACTGCGTCCTCGTTCATCATCATTAGGTTACTGAAATCGTATACAAGACTAATAAATCCTCATGATGCGATTGGCTACTTTAGCAGCGATAGATCGTCATTGTTACGGCGCATTATTGACTAGCTTGAAACGGTAGAAAAACATACGTACTCTCTACTATACGTTTCCGTTTTCAAACATGATCGCAGCACCAGCAAATTAAATCTTCAATCTCTTACTTTATAATGCACTTAGCTTAGGCTATATCTATATATATATCCTGCACAGCCAGCAACGTTTGTACATGGCTCATTATTGATGGGCAGTTCACGTCTCATGGAGGTGCACTTTCTTGGTTTCAACAGAAACATACTACCTGACTAGGTCACATGTACTGTTCAGACCCAAAAAAGAAACACCAGGGGATGATTGCACTACCATATGTAGACCTCTCTCTATATATGCTCCCTTACACGTACTTCTACTTAGTAATGTAGTTTATATATAATATGCTGCGGAAATAAATAAATAAATAAAATATTACTGCAGAAGAATTTCAACGGCCTCAGTGTATACCAGTGCAGTGGGCCAGGTGGTGGTGTTGAGGCTTGCAGCGACCGGCGGCTCAAATCTGAACCTTTTGTTGTTGCTGCTGGTCGGAAGAAGGGAGGACCTGCTGTAGCCTGCACAACAAGGAAATGCGTGAGTAGAGCAATTGGTCAAAGTAGTAGCTAGAATATAATTAATATACTGGCATCCTCACTCACTCACTCCTCACTAGTTAGTTTGGTTGTCAAGTTGTTTAATTTCCTAATAACACATAGTTTTTAATTAAAACACATTCATACTTGTTATTGATTTCAGCTATCAATTATAGAAGTCATTTTGTTCAAGATGGACCTAAAAGTCATACATGGATGTGGTTTAAAAAAGCAAACAGGCATAGTTAATGTTGAACGATCAAAATACCTTATTTTTTTGAACATTTGATACTTTGTATTTCGACTGGGAGCGAGGGAGTATTTATTTTTGTCTTTATTTACCAATAATCATCCTTCAAAAGTTGGCCAACCATAAGACTTGCACCCATGATCACGCATACACAATGAAAGACATGCTCAAAAGAGGAATATCTAGTCCATTCCTCCCTTTTGGGTTTCAAAACGATATTTACAAATCAACTGTAGATTAAACTTTAAGCAATCAGACTTCAAAAGGCAAATCTGACTCAAAAAAGGATATCAAGGACAGTAGGAACATAATCAGACTAATAATCACAAATCATGACAACCTGCTAACACCAATTCAAGCATTCATCAACCATCAACTCTAATTTATAAACTATCTCCATCCTCAAATGAATAGCTATTTTTGAAATCACTCTGATGGTGTCTAAGCAGGACAATATGAGAAGCAGTGAGAATACAATGGGGCTTACCGGAGAATGGGGGAAGCGGTGGGATCCTGCGGTGGGCTCCTGCGGCGACGGCGAAGTCTTCGCCGATTCTCTCCACAACCCTAGGGCGGTTTCATGGGCGTGCTCGCGCTCGCGCTCGGTTTCGCGGCGGGGACAGGGGCGTGGGCCAGCCGGTGGCTGTGGCAGACCGGCCGGGCGGGGGGGGAGGTCGACGGCCGGGCGGGCGGGCGGGGTGGGGAGGGAGCCGCGGAGTGGGGAGGGAGGGGGGCCCGTGGGGGGGGGGGGGAGCTCGACGGCGGCGGGCGTGGGGAGCACGATGGAGTGGGGATGGAGGAGGGCGCGTGGGGGGGAGCTCGACGGCGGCGCGAGGGGAGGGAGGTCGACGGCGGCACGAGTGGGGAGGGAGTGGAGTGGGGAGGAATGGAGAAATGGCCAGAGCCGGCCCGCGGCCTATCTATTTTGCGGCCTATTTGCCGAGTGTCGGCCCGATACGACACTCGGCAACGTTTTTAAAAAAAATTTCCATCAGTTTGCCGAATGTCGGCCGATGGCGCACTCGGTAACCTACTTAAAAATCCCTGTTCTCCCTTAAAAAATTCCATCAGTTTGCCGAGTGCCACCTATGCAGCACTCGGCAAACTTATTTCTATATTTCATGCTACCCTTTTTCTTTCCTCTACTTAATTACTTTCCTCTATTTCATGTTTCACTAATTTCATGAAATGAACTTGCATTACACTTTGTTAGGTGCACTCACAAATGTATATTTCAAGCTTGTACAAAAATTGGACTATTGTTTCCTGTGTTTGTATATCACGCATATAAAATTCAATAATTGCGACGAAAGAATTAAAATTACGAAATGGCTCCGAAAAATTGCCAAAAATTCACAAGAAGCGATCTTTGTTCTCTATTATATATACAAAAAAATTTTGAAGTGAAACTCCAAATCGACATTCAAATTGTCTCCTCATCTTACTGGATCTTTCTCACATCTCAGAAACTTCTCCGGAGATGATCCGATTTGTAAGCAACGTACGTGTCAACTTTGCTGAAACACTCTCAATTTTTTACCATAGCCTCCACATATGATATCATGACAACTCGACGAATTTCATGATTTTCAGACTTCGTTTGTTTTTTATAGAATTTTCAGACGTTTCCGCCATGCGTTTCTGCTCATGTTTCGCGAACACAATGTTCGAGATTTCTGGTCTGGCCTTGGATACGGTATCAAAACAAACTCAGTGAAAAGAATATCATTTTTTATTCACTTTTTTCGGATATTCGAAGCACTTGCAGTTCAAATCCAAAAAATTACCGAAAATTCATTTGACTAAAATAAATTGATGAAATATAGTAAAATAACTCAGAAATGTACATTACTTGAACAGAGAGCAACAGGTATTGTAAGACAACAGTACAAAAAGTTTGGGGGGGGGGGGGCAAAATAAAAAAAAAATGTTTGCCGAGTGTAAGATTCTGACACTCGGCATATAACAGCATTTGCCGAGTGTCAAAAGGTGATACTCGGTATCGATGTGTGTTTGCCGAGTGTTGTATTTTGGCACTCGGCATATAGGATAACGGAGATCGACGGTGTTACTGGACATGAAGTTGCCGTGTGTCTATTTTTTGCCGAGTGTAGGCACTCGGTATAAACTGTTATGCCGTGAGTTTTATTTTTGCCGAGGGTCTATCTTTGGGACACTCGGCAAACACCATGTTTGCCAAGTGCCCGAAATCGTGCCCACGGCAAAGGTGGGGACACTCGGAGGTGGGGACACTCGGCAAATTAGGTGTTTCCGGTAGTGTCTGCCCCGCAATAGTTGTTCAGATATGCATCACAGTGCAGAGCAAGAATCTCCCTGATGGAGTGTTTTGGCTAGATGGTTGGCAAGCAGGACCTAAGATTAACATCGATGCTGCCTCTCATGATGCCTCGAATAGATCGTGAGTAACTTTTCTTCAGTTAGAAATTTAGAAACTGATATAGTTCCTTGTATTTGTAAAATATACATGTAGGCTTGTAACTATGAACATTAAGCCATTTATCTCTGGTTGTGCTCAGACCTGTATATTATATAAGTGATTCTGTGATTGCACCATTTAGAGATAGTTGTATTTGGGAAGTTTACATATTCTCTACATGTGTTCACCGGATAATGCATTCCATATTTAGCTATCAGCTTTCCTTATACCATGTTTTGACTACAGATGAGGGTACTGACATGTGTTCATTCCATATTTAGCTATCAGTTTTCCTTATACCTCTGTTTGTCCTAATGGTACCCGACTACAGATGAGGTATTGACATGTTCATTCTAAAACATGGAATAGCATCAGATTTCAAACAATTAAATATCATTGTGGACTTAATGGTGGCCGTAGCGTTAGCATGGACTTAATGGTGGCCGTAGCATTAGCAAGTGCTTCTGCTGGTCTGAACAGAGCGCTGTTGAAGTGGAGAGACGGGTGTAACTTGACACAAGACAAGTAATGTGATTTCATATACCCACACTATTTCTTTGAGGAAGATCGCACATCTGCTGATAGAGAAGTAAACTTCTGCCTGTATCATGTTCCTGCATGCAGTTTATTTTCCTTTCTGAGTGTACCCTGCAATTTCTTTGAAGCATATTGTATTTGCAACAATGAAATATATATTCTAGATTGGCAAAATAGATCTTTAGAGGAGCTCTGGAACTCCTGATATGAATTTGATTTTTAGGGATGGAAATCTGTGATCAGGTGATTTCAGCTAAGTTGCTAGGGTATTTACCCCTACTGATTTTACCTGATAAGAATGACTTCAAATCAGAAATCAGTAGTTTACAAACCTGTAGGTTTGGAGGCCATAGTATACTCACAAATTTTTAAAATTTTTGCAATGAAGGTTTGGCGCAATTACAGAAAAGAGAATAAGTTATGTCTTAACTTTGGGCAGCATTTCTGACAATTGAGTTGCTGTTGTCTGACTTCTTTCAGTAATTCTGTTAGACATTCAAGAAGATAAACTTTGCTTTTTAAATTAAATGACACTTTAACGTTGGTATTTAATTTTTATAGTATTGTTATCTTATCGTGCGATCCGTGTGTTTTTAGTATAAAATGTTAGCTATTCCGTAGCAACGCACGGGCACGCTACTTAGTACGATATAAGGCCACTGGCCCAAGCTATGTATCCCAAACCTTGTAATGTGTTTCCCGATTAGCCATAAAAGTATGGTTTTTTATATCAATCTTGTTCGAATTATGCGTATCGGCTACTGATCCAGGATGCACAATGGACCCTAAAATTAGGGGTCCGACATGCCGTGGCTTTGTGCCAGAGATTTTAATGAAATTCTTTCATCATGAAAAGAGGGTGGCGTTCCAGAAGCCAGGCATGTTTATATTAGATCACTTTAAGGAGGCTTTGAAGTTCCGTGACCTCCATGATCTCGGGTTTGTGGGTGATGTCTTCACTTGGAGGAATAAACAATACCAGGAGGAGGATTATATTCGGGAGCGCCGGGATAGGGCTGTGGCAAACGGTGCTTGGAGGGAGTGGTACCCTCTTGTGCTTGTGAGGAATGGGGACCCATATCACTCCGACCACAGACCGATGATCATCACAACAGAGGCAGCCCATCAGTCTGATCAGGTGAATGGGTGAGTACGCCCCTTTAATTTTGAGGCTAGTTGGGTGAAGGAAGAAGCTTGTGTGGGGGTGGTGTCGGAAGCGTGGGAGCTAGGGGGCGCTCGGGGTGAAGGGAGCGTAGCAGAAAGGCTTAGGAGTGTTGCGGGCAGCCTTCATTCCTGGAGTGTTAATATGCTAGGAGATCTTGAGAAGAGAATGAAACTTAAGAAAGAGCTAGAGAAGTGTAGACGTTCTCCCATTCAGTGGCGAAGCTAGAGTAAACTAGAGGGTGGTGCACTTGCCTTGTAGGTGCATAAACTTTTGTTATTGGGGGTGCATATATGGTAAAAATCTAGACAAAACCACTTTTTTTACAAATTTTGGCGGGTGCATTTGCACCCCGTATCAATAACCTAGCTTCGCCCCTGCTCCCATTGATGACGCTTCGGTGCATAGAGAAGCTGTCTTGATTTATAGATTAGATAAAGTGGAGGAGCAGAAAGATATTTTCTGGAGACAGCATGCTCATGCTGATTGGTTGGAGAAGGGTGATAGAAACACTTCGTTCTTCCATAAATGGTGCTCTGAGAGGAAAAGGCGTAATAGAATTGGTAGACTAAAAAAGGAGGATGGGGGCTGGGTGGAAGAGGAGTTAGAGAAGCAGGATTTTATTGCTGACCATTTTATGCAGCTCTTTAAGGCGAGGCCTGTGGGTGACACTCAACGGCTCCTTCAGGCCGTGTCTCCAAAGGTGACCGCTGAAATGAACAATGATCTTGTTCGGGATTTTTCTCATTAAGAAGTGAAGTGTGCTTTGGCGGCCATAGGGGATATGAAGGCCCCTGGACCGGGTGGGATGCCTGCACTATTTTACAAACAGTATTGGGAGGCGAGCAGGTCTGTCAGGAGGCCTTGGAGGTGTTAAGTGGTGGTGCTATGACTTTGGATTGAAATGACACTGTTATTGCTTTGATCCCAAAAGTCCAGAACCTGGAAAAGGTTACTGAGTTGCGGCCTATCAGTCTTTGCAATGTTGTCTATAAGTTGATTTCTAAAGTCCTTACAAATAGACTTAAGCTTATCCTTCCTGATATCATCACACCAACTCGGAGTGCATTTGTGCCTAGGCGTTTGATTTCGGATAACATCCTGATAGCTTATGAGTGGACCCATTACATGATTAATAAAAGGAAGGGAAATACAGGGTATGCTGCTATAAAATTAGATATGAGCAAAGCATATGACAGGGTGGAATGGGGATTTCTGTCTGACATTATGAGAGAGTAGGGGTTTTGTCAGAGATGGTTTAGTTGATTATGACCTGTGTGTCCACTGTTAAATACAAAATCAAAGTTAATGGAGCTCTCTCTAACACCTTTATTCCAGAGAGGGGTCTCAGGCAGGATGATCCAGTTGTCACCCTATCTTTTTTTGCTCTGTGCCGAAGGATTTTCAGCTTTATTGACAAAAGCTGAGGAAGATGGACTTGTTGCAGGAGTGAAAATCTGCAGGGATGCTCCTAGCATTTCTCACCTACTCTTCGCCGATGACTCTTTGATCTTGATTCGTGCAAAAGGGGACGATGCTAGCTAGCTCCGGAATATCCTGGAGTTGTATGAGCAATGTTCTGGACAGATGATTAACAAATCAAAGTCAGCCATCTTATTTAGCGCAAACACTGGGGCTTCTGAGAGAGGGATGGTCAAGCAAATTTTAGAAGTGGAAAAAGAGACTATGAATGAAAGATATCTGGGGTTACCAGTTCATGTTGGGAGCTTGAGATCGAAGATTTTTGCTTATTTAAAAGATAGAGTTTGGAAAAGAATCCATGGGTGGAAGGAGAAATTTCTCTCATGAGGTGGAAAGGAAATTTTAATAAAGGCAGTCGCTCAAGTTATTCCAACCTTCGGGATGGGTTGCTTTGATATTACCAAGACTTTGTGCGATCACATAAGTGCAATGATATGCAGATATTGGTGGAAGCATGGTTTCCTTTTTTGTCCGAAATCTCCTGATATTTCCGATATATCCTTTTTATCCGTAGGTGCGAAAAAGAAAATATCTAAATTTTGTTTAAATTTATTTAAATTTACTTAAATTCAAATTAAATTTTATTTGAATTTGGTCCGATATTTCTGATATATCATGTTTATCCTCTTTATCTGTAACCCCGATAAATTTTAATTTCTGAAAATGAAAACCTTGGTTGGAAGCAACAAGAGGGGAAACATAAAATCCATCGGTTGAGCTGGGAAGTGATGATCAAGCCCAAGAAGGAGGGGGAGGGCTCGTTTTCAGGGACATCCATGCTCTCAACATGGCCATGCTGTCCAAGCAGGCCTGGAGGCTCCTGCAAAACCCAGAGTCTTTATGCTCCAGGCTGCTAAGGGCTAAATAATGCTCAGGTCTTTCTGTTTTGGACGCCCGGTTAAGGGAAGGTGTCTCATATTCTTGGCGAAGCATTTTTAAAGGTATTGAGCTGCTGAAAAAGGTGCTTATCTGGAGGGTAGGCGATGGACAGGGTCTGCGCATATGGTCGGATCCCTGGCTCCCAAGGACTCGACTAGGAAACCGATTACTCCAAGGCATGGCAGTCTACTGAGAGAAGTTGTTGAACTCATCAATCCACTAACCGGTTTCTGGGACGACCAATTGGTTAGGGATACCTTCTTGGAAGAGGATGCAAATTTAATCCCATCCCTTCCCCTGCATGGAGGCATGAGTAATAGGGCGGCTTGGCATTTTGATGCTAAAGGCGCTTTCTCAGTTAACGCCTATAAAGTTTTCAGGCACGATCAGCTAAGGAGCAGTAGGAGAGGTGGTGCATCATCATCCAATACAGACCCGGCACATGATTCATTGTGGAAGAAAATATGGGAGACCGATTGTGCAAAAAAAAGCAAGCACATCCTGTGGAGGCTTTGCTACAACAGACATCCTTTGCGAGTAAATTTGAAGAGGCGAGGGGTGGTGCTGGACACTAGGTGTCCTATCTGCCAACGTTTTGACGAGGATGGGGCACATCATTTCCTCAAGTGCAAGCTAATGGAGAATGTTTGGTGTCAGCTGGGGTTAACTCGAGAAAGATATATTCTGCTGGCTCAACCATCAGCCAGAGATGTCATTGAAGCGGTCATGAAAATGAAAGTAGAGCTGAAACTGAAGTGTTGCTTTGCTCTGTGGTTATGCTGGGCTGACAGAAACCGTGTTAGGGAAGGGGAGCAATGTCGAGGCCCGGCCTGGATAGTCCAAGGTGTTCTGGTGCGCATGGCTGAAAAAGATAGGCAGAAGAGTGCCGTGGTCAGCGTGGGCCTGTCGAGATCGCACAGATGGGAGAAACCTGCTGCAGGTCATGTGAAGGTGAATTGTGATGCGGCTTTCGAACCTGGCACTGGGATTGGAGGCTGGGGCTGCGTGCTTCGCGATCAGGATGGTGCTGTAGTGATGGCCTGCCGTGGAAGAATCGAAGCGTTTCTGAATCCGCTGCAAGGCGAGCTCATCGCTTGTATTCAAGGCATCCAAGCGGCAATTGAAGTAGGGGTGGGACATGTGGTTGTTGAATCGGATGCTGTGGCCGTCGTACAAGCGGTATACTCGAGCGCCTACGATCTCAGTGCTGTTACTGATCTGGTTGCGGAGCTTCGTAGCTTGTTGTCCATGAATTTCATCTCTTGGGTTGTGCAACAGAGCCCACGCTCTTGTAATAGAGTAGCCCACGAATTAGCTTCGTTAGGGAGCATGAGTGATCCGGCTATGGCACCAGTGTTGGTGCCCATCCAGGCGCATATCATGTACTTGATTGCTGATGATTCAGCTCCGTCTAAGTAATGGAAATTGTGATTTCCTCTGAAAAAAAAGAGGCACAAGCTATTCATATGCAGGTCCCAAAGTCAAACAGAGTGTAGAGGGTCATATGTTGGGGAAAACATTGGTGGTAGGGGCATCGATGGCGTTGGAGAGGGCGGGTGAGATGAGGGTACTCAAGAAAACTGAGTCATAGATTGCGATGGCAGCCGACCAATAATGCAGACAAGCTTTGATGTTACATAAGGAGAGTGGTAGGATGATGTGCGACGTCATGGATGGCTCAGTGGTGGCGATGTTGGGGCCGTGTGGGGTGAATGAGGGGGAGGAAATGGGGACGCTTGGGATGTTGTAGGCAGTGCCTGTTGGAGGCGCTCATTTCTTGGGATACGGTGGTCGTATTGGGCAGGGGCATGGAGGTTGGAGAGAGGGTGGCTAGTAGATTGGTGGTTGGGAGGGATGGTGTGTAGATTTGCATGTAGGCAAGTTTAAGGATGGCAAAATAAATCCTTGGGGGAGGGTGATTCATGGGGATTGAACCCGAAAAGGGAGGGGATGAGTACATTTATCTCCTGGTGGAATAACAAGGCGAAACCTCCAAAGTTAGCAACGGAATGGTTGAGGATCATATTTTACTCGCTAGGGCCCAAGACACCTGAAATCATTCATACTTCACTAATCTGGCAGTGAACAATGGAAAATTACATTAGATAAGGGAACAAGATGAAGCCCTAGGATGTTTCATACATTTGAATGATCCAATGTCCTGAACAACGAATACTTTACATGAGGAGTGAGTCATGTCTTAAATCATTGGGTGTCTAACATACATGGATAAGAATGGTCACGAGATGGTTCACTTAGGTTAAAGTCAGCATCAAACTATCTGGTGAGTGAAAATGGTTTTGAGGTTATTCTAAGTACTTGTTAGAGTTAGTTGTACACAACGGATTAAGCTTGTGCATATTGGATCATTTTTTTTCATGATTGTGCCATAGCACGTATTTCATTAAGAGGGAGTAAACAAACACAGTCAAACCAAACAAACGACCCTGCTCATAGGTTACCAAAGGTTGCCCAGAGCTGCAGCAAAACCACAGAAAAGAAAATGAAGGACAGGCGCAAAGGCACCAAAGAGCATAGCGAAAAAACTACAGCACAGACAAGAGCGATTGCAGTATCTACTGAAGTTCCTGTTCCACCCCCTCAATGAGCACCACATTGTCCAGCCTATCACCAGCGGGGAACAAAACGTTCTAATGGCTTCGCACTTCGATGCCGACAGGGGGGCTCCAAACAGCGACCGGTACTCCTTGAAGGCATCACCGTCCTTGGCAGCGTCCTTGTTAGGTCGTTCATTGAACCCCCCACTTCAACATTATCACGTTTTGCAAGTACACTGTTGGGTTGGATGCGCAGCGCTGCTCTTTGCTACCAGGCCCCACTATGCCGTGGCGGGGAAAAGGTGTTGTCGATGGTGTAGGATCGATTCACTCTAAAACAGGCAATCAGAGGGGGGGTGTTGAATGATTGCGGAAGCCAAAATTAATTTTAAGACCTCCCCTAAATACAAAACCAAATTAAGCCTCGTTTTCAACTCTGAACAGATAAATCAATGAAACTTATCAGATAACAAGCTTGATGCTCTAGCATTATTTTAGATAGATTAAATCAAGTCTAAACTTCCAACCAAAATAAATCAATCCAAAACCAAAAGCAGGGCATGTAAAAGAGCTGAGCGAAGCAACAATACTACTAACACATCAATATGAGAGAATTGAACTTCATTACTCTGATATGTTCACAAGATGCAACTTACAAGCATCCTCAAAAGGATTCTCCACAAAATCCCTAAACACTAAAACAGCCGCCGGATAAACCCTTTTGCCTGCGCTGCCTCTCTTCTCCTGTCGTCGCACTTAAAGCCGAAGTCGCACATACACCCTGACCTGGCCTCCCTCGGTCTCCTAAAATAAACGGCCAGCACCACATGCATGTCACCAGGAAAGCACGCAGCACTAGGAAGCCAATCCGGCCATCTCGTAGCTAACCACGAATGGGTCCAATATGGACTCCTTCCTTGCAAGCACAGCCAATCATCAAGGCTCGTGCAAGCGCCGCGCGTCACCACGCACCATATCACGCGCTTGGCCACATCTTGGTCGAACCAACCAGCTAGCATGCTGATCCTGTTTTCCCTAATCGGTACATGACCAAGCCAAGTCCTCCAGCACCAAGTCCGACTGGACTAACCACCACCGAACCAACAGGAACATCTCCTTGCTTAATTCGGCCAGCTCTCCAAAACGTATAAAACCTGGACACTATTCCCATGCACCACACGCACACACACCATCATGCATGTGCACGCATGTCCATCTCCTTGCCTGCACTCACGATCACACTCCCACGCATTCCTTTGCATGTCCATGTATCGTGACTGCCAATCATCATCACTCCGTAGCCTGTACATTTCCCGTGTACGTCTCACGGAGTGATCTCTTTATGTACACCGTTCTTTTAGGCCGAACATCCCACAAGACACCCTTGACCGATAGGACTTCAGTTCCTCCCTGAACTTAGTCCCGAAACCTCAGTTCCTCCCTGAACCTAGATTCAGTACGTCATCGACCACGTTCCGCCTCAAGCAACACTTGCACATGAACAAACACGCAAACCGTGTCTGAGCCCAAGTTCACGACTTGAGTCAAGTCAATCCGCACAACACCTCACACGAGCATGTCATGCAACAATACCAAATCACCATGCTATCACAAGCATATATAAGCAGCACATGCATATCAAACTATGCCATAATCCAAATCACTTTGCAATGCCAATTTCATATCAAACCAATGTTTCATCACATGATCTCACAATCTCCCCCTTGATGAAAACATTGGCAACACCAGATAAATAATGAACATTGGCATTCACATCTGCTAGGGGGTACATCTTCGTATATGAACAAGCATCTCAACTCATACCACAAAAATATTTATTTGAATGTAAAGGTATGAGTGTAGAATAGCTCACAATGTTTTTTATGATCCTTTAAAAGCCATCTAAAAAATGAAGAGAACAATCCATGTCTTGATCACATCAAGCAAAACACCAAGATCCATTAAGCTCATGTTCTCCATCCTGCATCTGAAAAACCTACGTAGCACTACAAGATGTTGAGGCCTTTGTACTGGGGTTAGTCATAAAACATTTATTAGGAATCCAATATTGTGACACACGACTGAAGGCACGTGTAGGCATAACACAAGTATTCTTATGGAAAAATTCAGATTTAGATTTACTTGTGTTTCTATCAACAAAAGATGTTTGCTTCACTCTGTGCACAAAGAATGGTGACACAACCTCACGTGGAACAAATTGTGCTCTTCTAAAATTAGACATAGACTTAGCCCTTTTCTTTCCTTTGTTGTTTAGCTAGTCTAAAGCAAAAATCTACTAGATGTCCATCTTTACCACAATGAGTGCAAGTGTACTTAACTTTATGTTTAACTTGAGAAGTAGAAGCAACATTTGCATTCACTTGACTAGTAGAAGACATAATACCAACAGATTTAAAAATGATCTTTTTAGGTTCATGAGCTGTCTCAAATTTTCCACTACCAATAGGTTTAACAATAGTTGGTGCATGAGTCTTAGAATGAGCATAAGGATCAAAACATAAACCCGTTTTATGTGTGCTAGTCTTTTGTTCCAAAATTTGATTCAAAATTTTAGTTCTCATATTCCCTTGCAAGTAATCAATATGTTTCAAAAGGGTACCACAATTTTCACATGAATCATTCTCAGATTTATCCTTTTTACCGCAATTAGAGCATGAAAAAACCACATGAATAGCAAAATTATCTTTTAGTTGTGCTATTTTAACATCAGCATCTTTCAACTTCAACTTAAGCAATTCACATTTATCACAAGAAGTTGGTTCCATAGCAGCATAAACATGTTTCTCATTTTTGTCTTTTTCAGCCTCAAGTTGCTCTAAAGTAGAAGCTTGCACATTCCTTAATGAAGTAAGCTCAGCATACACTAATTCACAAGATTTCCAAGAATCATCATCAGGAATCAATGTTTTAAGTCTTGCAATTTCAGCATGTAAAGGCTCAATCAACACATCATGTTTCTTAATCTTTTTATTTCTTTTCTCTTCTAAAGCACCAAGTTTTTCAATAGCACAAGCTAAATCATCATAAGAAGGTTCTGATTGGTTACCTTCATTGTCGCTATGAATGTCACTGTTGATGGAACTTTTGTTGCTTGCAATTAGACACAACCCAATTAAATTTTTCTTACCTTTGGGAGTATCATCCTCGCTGTCCATGTCCACATCACTAAGATTCACTTGATCAAGAGCTGAAAGAACACAATGTACCACCTTGCAGTTCAGGTAGCTCTTCTTCTTGTTGTTCCTCAATGTGTGCTTCTTCTTGTCACTTGTGTCAATTTCTTCTTCCTCGTCCTCATCGTCCCTTGCAATTCTTGCTAAATACTTTGGGCACTTAAGACGAATATGTTTGAGCGAGCCACACTCAAAACATCTTCGGGAATCTCCACTTTTCTTTTTCTTGTTCTCACATTCTGCAAAGCTTGATCAAAACGAGCAGAGAAGTGTGCCAATTCTTCTTCAGGGAGTTGCTCTAGATGTTCATCGGTTTGTGAAGACAAGAATGATAATACGAAGCTCGGTGAAGATGATTCATTATTAGACATGCTATGTTGAGAGGCCAAAGCAATTGATTTATTAGAATTCTTTCTAGCAAAAACATCCAATTCATGAGTTTTCAATTTAGAAAGAGAACATCTAAAGTAAGCGTACTCATGACAATAGATTCTCTAATAGATGTGACTTTCATCTCCCAAATAGATATATCTAAAGCTCCAAGTAATTGACGTGCATTTTCAGCATCACTATATGTAACATCAACAGCACGTGTATTACTTAAAATTTTATTAAAGCAAGCAAAGAAATCATCTAATGCTTCACCAGGTTTCATCTCAAAACGCATGTAATCCTTTTTGTACATATCTTGACGTACCTCTTTAATTGTAGATGAACCCTCATGATAATCACAAAGTGCTTTCCATACCTAATATGTGGATTTAAGATGCACAACACAATCAAAGTCACTCCTTCCAATTCCTTGAATGATCAAGTTCCTTGCCTTGCTGTCAGCCTCCACTTGTGACATGTTTGCTGCTATCACATCATCATTCTCGGGCACCTCAAAAGGCTTGTAGACCTTCTCCCATATTGCAAAGCCTTGCGCTTGAATATAAGACTCCATCTTCGCTTTCTAGAACTAAAAATCAACACCATCGAAAACAAAAGGTTTTGTCGAATACCTATAGACATGTTTTCTAATCACCGGTTAAGATCAATTAGAAAAACAACCTAGCTCTGATACCACTTGTAGGATCTATTCACTCTAAAACAGGCAATCAGAGGGGGGTGAATGATTGCGGAAGCCAAAATTAATTTTAAGACCTCACCTAAATACAAAACCAAATTAAGTCTCGTTTTCAACTCTGGACAGATAAATCAATGAAATTTCTCAGATCACAGGATTGATGCTCTAGCATTATTTTAGATAGATTAAATCAAGTCTAAACTTCCAACCAATAAAATCAATCCAAAACCAAAAGCAGGGCATGTAAAAGAGCTGAGCCAAGCAACAAGATTACCAACACATCAATATGAGAGAATTGGACTTCATTACTCTGATATGTTCACAAGATGCAACTTACAAGCATCCTCAAAAGGATTCTCCATAAAATCCCTAAACACTAAAATAGCTGCCAGCTAAACCCTTTTTGCCTGCGCTGCCCCTCTTCTCCTGTCGTCGCACTTAAAGCCAACGTCGCACACACACCCTGGCCTGGCCTCCCTCTGTCTCCTAATATAAATAGCCAGCACCACATGCACGTCACTAGGAAACCACGTAGCACTAGGAAGCCAATCCGGCCATCTCGTAACTAACCATGAATGCATCCAATATGGACTCCTTCCTTGCAAGCATAGCCAATCATCAAGGCTCATGCATGTGCCACGCGTCACCACACACCATATCACACGCTTGGCCACATCCTAGTCGAACCAACTAGCTAGCATGTTGATCCTCTTTTCCCTAATCGGTACTTGACCAAGCCAAGTCCTCCAGCACCAAGTCCGCCTGGACTAACCACCACCGAACCAATAGGAACATCTCCTTGCTTGATTCGGTCATCTCTCCAAAACGTATCCAACCTAGACACTATTCCCATGCACCACACACACACACACCATCATGCATGTGCACGCACATCCATCTCCTTGCATCTCCTTGCCTGCATTCACGATCACACTCCCATGCATTCCTTTGCATGTCCATGTATCACGACTACCAATCACATCACTCTATAGCCCGTACATTTCCCGTGTATGTCTCATGGAGTTGTTGGGACATAGATATCTAAGCCGTGGAGGCAAGCCTGCGATCTAACCGAAGGTAATAACAAATTTATGAAAGATATGATTTACAAGTACCGCGGGATAGAGTTTTCGCCTACACCCTTTGGCTCGGTGAAGTTACGAGAGCGGAGGCGAAGGCCCTTGGAAGCAATGGACTATGACCAAGAGTAACGCGAAGGCTGGGCGTCAAGGATGGAGGTCCGAGCGACCCGTGTGAGCAGCAAAGTGGAGGCAGAAGCGCTCGGGGTGGAGTCTTCGACGGGTTCGGTGAAGCCTCCGCGTGATCAAGGAAGGAACCCTTATGACGCAAATGGACTACTAACGGGCCTGTGGCTGAGGCCCTTGAAGCAAAGGTGGTTGAGACAGGGAAAGTCAGAGATGCCCCTGGTAGTTCATGCTGGTACTGGAATATTCATGAGGATATGCCTTAGCTGTTAAGGGGCAGAAATGTAAAGTAGCGACTCAATGAATAGTGTCCTATAAAAGGGGAGCCTTGCCCCATGTAAAGGGAGAGGTTGGTGAATACATTTATGAAACCCTAACAGTGCTTGGGTCCACCATTATCCCCACATTTGCCTAGAGCCAGCGTCTAGGCGAAGGGTTCGCGCCTCTCACACTGTCGGAATCCGTATTTCCAACATTGGCGCCCACCGCGTGTAGGCCAAGCAAAACCCACGATGGTGAGAAAAAGAGCATCCTCTGCTAGGACAGCTCCGGAGCCTTCTAGAAGGGAAAGGCCCAAGCATAATGCCCGCAGCACCTATGCTACTGCTACTAAAGAGCCAGGCATAGGAGAAGATGACGTGGAGGATCAGCCCATGGCGACCGAGGAGCAGCTGGTGCCTAAACCAACCCTAGAGCAAGTGCTCCAACAGCTCCAAGCCTAGTTGCAGAGTACGCAGCAAGAAAGAGATAGGTTGGCAACAACCTTCGCCCAAACACATGGCAGTTCATGCATCACTTCAGGCAGCGGAGACTAGGCAGCAGTTGGATGTCCTACCGACGGAGATACAAAGCATGCAACCCAACCAGCCTCTTTCCAACACGTCTAACTAGCAACACTCAGCAAATCAAAGCCAGCCCAACCCTTTGCTAGGTATGGTTGCCCAACCAACCTTCGGCACACCTTACATCTCACCACCAGTTCATAGAACTATAGACTCAAAATCTCCATTATCCGAAGGAATCGAAAGCTCACCTTGGCCTTCCTCCTACAAACCCATTACCCTACCCAAATTCAACGAAAGATCAGACCCGCGCCAGTTCATCATGAGCTTCGAGTCCGCTGTAGCCTCCATAGGTGGAAACGACTCTGTTCTGGCCAAGTCATTCGTTATTGCAGCCAAGGGTAATGCGTTGGCATGGTATTTGATGTTGAGGCCAAGTTCAGTATATTCCTGGGAAGACCTCCGCGACAAAATCATAGCCAATTTCAAAGGGTTTACCACTGAATCCCTAACCTCGATGGACCTGTTCCAATGCAAACAAAATCAAGGAGAGGCTCTAAGGGACTATTTTTAGAGGTTCGTACAGCTAAAAGCGAAGGCACCAAATGTCCTAGAAGATGTGGCAATTGAGGCTGCAATCAAAGGTCTCCGCATTGGAGCCTTCGTAGCTCATCTAGCTTGGAAAAAGCCAAGCACAATAGAGGAACTATACAATGAGTTTGAGAAATATTGCAGGTCAGATAACGACATTCGCAGAAGGCTAGAAGAGCAAAATTAGAACAAGCAGTACCAAGGGAGCAGCAGAAATGCTCAAAGGGGCAACAGAAGCCAAGGCCAATCAAAGCCTCAGCAAGATCAACAAGTTTTCAATATAGAGCAGCAAGGGAACAGCCAGCAAGGGCAGTAGATGCTGGAGGCAGCCCCAAACAAAGCACCTCAAAAGCAATACGAAGGCAAGAAATACAATCAAAGGAAGAACTAGAACAAGAACCAAGAACCAAGACAGTGAAGGCAGTATTGTTTCTTTCATCAAGAGAACAAAGGGCACATCACCAGAGCTTGCCCAGATGCGAAGGAAACTCAATAGAGGATAAAGAACAGGGCAAACCCTTAGCCACCGCCACAACAACCCATAAGAGAAGTCAACCATACCTTCGTCGCACCCCCTTAGCAGCCATACTGCCCAATCTATCCAAGCCTTAACTCCAATCAAATCCATGCATCCACCTTAGCAGTCGCATACTACCCCAACTTCTTACTCGCATGGCGGCCAAGCACCCAACAACAAGGACAAGTTAGTTACCAGCGAGCAGAAGCCAACCTCACCTATATAAACCCATGGTCTCCGCACAAAAAATTCAAAGAGACAAACCAGCCAGCTCAAGTTCACAATAGACAACTTGAAACATTACCTCCTCCACCACCCCCACCGCAACTAGCCACGCCCAAAAATGAGCCCAACCCAGAAAACTAGCTCAATCTGCATACATCGCTACCCACCATCGGCATGATATTGCCAATAGCCGGAGGCTCTTCAATGGAGTTCCAAACAAAAAAGTAGAAGAAAGATCATCTCGGGCTTGTCAACAACATAGCAGTTTAGGGTCCGGTACAGTGCACAGATTGGTCGAAGACACCCATTACGTTCTCAGAACAAGACCTCCAATTGGAAAGCTACCCTCATGATGATGCCATGGTAATCAAAGCTAATATAGCAGGCTGGGAGATTAACAGGGTTCTCATTGAATCCAGAAGTTCCACAGACATCATCTTTGTTAATGCCTTCGACCAGATGAAATTAAGCACAAGCCAGTTGTAGCATTCAGACTCACCATTAATCGGTTTCGGAGGAAAGAAGATCCATGCATTAGGAAAAATATCTTTGCCAGTTTCCTTCGGAGGCCAGGAAAATGCAAGAATAGAATACATGACCTTTGACATAGTAGATCTCTACTATCCATACAATGCCATCTTTGGCAGAGGGTTTGCAAACAAGTTCTATGCAGCCATCCATGTGGGCTACTTGTGTATCAAAATGCCAGCTTTGCATGGCACCATCGCAGTCCATGATAGTCAGAAAGAGGAAAGAAACAAAGAGAGAGCTATCTACAAGTTGTAGTGCAATATTAACTCTATCAAGTTAGCCAAAAGCAACGCACTGGAGCCTACGGATATGCCAAAGGGCAAAACAGATTTCAAAGATCAAGAAGAAACAAAATTAGTTCCATTGGAGAATGCAGTGCCAGATAGAAAAGTCACCATTGGAGGCAACCACTTGAATGAAGAAGAAGCAGAGCTCATAGAAACCTTAGCCAAGAAGAAAGACGTCTTCGCTTGGTCAGCCTTCGACATAAAAGGAGTTTGTAGAGATATCATACAACACTCCCTCGACATCAACCCGAAAATGAAGCTAAAGAAGTAGCAACAAAGGAAAATGTCGGTAGATAGAATATTAGCAGCGAAGGCTATGGTGCAGAGGTTGTTAGATGCAAATGTCATTAGAGAAGTCAAGTACTCAGAGTGGCTAGCAAACGTAGTGCTGGTGCCAAAGAAAAATGGGAAGATGAGGATGTGCATAGACTTCACAGATCTAAACAAGGCCTACAAGAAAGATCCATTTCCTCTACCAAGGATAGATACCTCCGTTGATATGGCAGTGGGTTGCAAATGATTTTCAGTCTTGGACTATTTCTCAGGATATCACCAGATCTGGCTTAACAAGGAAGATGAGGAAAAGACAAGCTTCACTACTCCTTTTGGAACATATTGTTACATCAGGATGCCAGAGGGGTTCAAGAACATGGGTTCAACCTTCGCCAGAATGAAAAAAGTGGTTCTCGGCCCCCAATTGCAGAAAAACATCATAGCTTATATCGATGACATTGCGATGATGAGCAAAAATGAAGAGTATCACATCGCAGATCTCAAAGAAACCTTTGCCAACCTCATGGAAGATGGACTCAAGCTAAACCTGGAAAAGTGTGTCTTCGGCATAAGCCGAGGCAAATTGCTCGGGTATATTATAGGACCCGAAGGCATAAGGGCCAATCCAGAGAAGACAAAGGCCATAATTTCAATGGTAGAACCATCAACCAAAGAAGAAGTTTAGAAGCTCACATGGAGAATAGCAGCGCTAAATAGATTCATCTCAAAATTAGTAGAACGCAGCCTCCCATTCTTCAGAGCTCTGAGAGGCGGAGACAAAGTCGAATGGGGACTAGAACAGTCGAAGGCTTTCCAGCAGCTCAAAAGCTACATGGCGTCCAAACTTCTGGTCACAATACCAGATCTGGAGGCACCACTACTGCTATATGTTGTGGCCTCCAATCATGCAGTCAGTGGAGTACTTGTCCAAGAGAAAGAAGAATCAAAGATTATCCAGCATCCTATCTACTACATCTCAGAAGCATTATTAGGATTAAAGTTGAACTATGCAGAAATAAAAAAAATAGCATACGTCGTCTTGATCACATCAAGAAAGTTGAAGCATTACTTCTAAGTGCATGAGATCACAGTGCCATCAACGCAGCCGCTCAGAGACATATTTAGCAACAAAGAGGCTTCCAGAAGAATAGGGAAATGGGCAATAAAATTGTCCCAATTTGACCTCAACTATGTGCCGAGAATAGCGATAAAATCACAAGCCTTAGCAGACTTCATGGCAGATTGGACACCTTTGGTACATCAAAGTTCACCAGCTCAAACTCAAGTCTAGACACTCTATACAGACAGGGCTTGGGGACACTTGGGAGCAGGAGCCTCCATCGTGCTAATAGCACCATCAAATCTTTGATCCAGGTACGCGGCTAGACTAGAGTTTAAAGCAACAAACAATATCACAGAGTACGAAGGCCTCATACTGGGTCTCAACAAAGCAAAGACACTTGGCGCAAAAACAATATTAGCAAAATAGACTTTCAAGTTGTGGTCGAGCAAGTGGAAAAAGAGTACACGACACGAGAGCCAGAATTAGTCAAATACTTGGCGATAGTAAGGGCACTAAAGCGAAGATTGCAGGGGCTCACCTTGAAATACATACCAAGGGTAGAGAATTCAAAAGCTAATGAGCTAGCGAAGGCAGCAGCAAACAATCTGCCCATACCAGATGAAACATTTTACCAGGTACTCCAAGTACTAGCAACGCAAGCAACAACAAAGGCATTTAAGCAAGTACTACTCATGGAGTCTAAAGACTGGATACAGTTGATCATTGATTAGATGAACAATGTGCAGCACTTAGAAGACGAGGCAAGCATAGCAAGAATGGCAGCTAGGGCAAGAAGCTACACACTAGTAGATGGGATCCTATACAAAAAGGCATAGTCCAACCACTGATCAAATGCATAACCTAGAGTGAAGGCAAGGACCTCCTCCGAGAGATTCACTCTAGAATTTGTGGGTCTCACATAGGACCAAGAGCATTGTCTGTGAATGCCATCAGGCAAGGATTTTACTGGCCAACACACATCAAAGATGCACAAGAAATTGTCAAGACATGTGAAGCATGCCAGAGCAACTCCCCACACCAATCAAAGCATTCGGCCATAGCACAACTCATTCCACCCACTTGGCCACTACAAAGATGGGGCATGGACCTTGTTGGGCCATTGCCACCTTCGCAAGGGGGGAACAAATTTGCAGTCATAGCAATTGAGTACTTCACAAGATGGATTGAGGCAAAACCACTAGCAACGATTACATTAGAATCTGTGAAAAAATTCTTTTTGCAAAACATCATTTGTAGATTTGGAGCGCCAAGAACCCTCACAGTAGATAATGGAAAGCAATTCGATTTAGACAAGTTCAAAGAGTTCTGCAAGAATCTAGGGACAACACTAGCCTTCGCATCAGTCTACCATCTAGAATCAAATGGAGCAATAGAATGGGCTTTTCAACAATATCAAAAACATTATTCAACCTCCGCAAGGGAAAGTGGGTTGAGGAACTGCCAAAGGTGGTGTGGTCTCATAATACCACATCATCAAGGGCAACGAGTTTCACACCGTTTAAATTACTGTATGGAGAGGCAGCAATGCTACCTGAGGAGGTCAGGCATCAGATCCTCTGGGTGATGAAGCAAGCTTTGGCAGTAGACGAAGAATATTCTAAGGAAAAAATCGAAGGTACAAGACTAGAAGTAGTACAAAACATCACCAAATACTAAGAGTAGACCAAGAAGTGGAGAGATAGCCACGTAGTTAGAAAGCACATACAAGACAGAGACCTAGTCCTAAGAAGGAAACCAAATGCGGTGAATGCAGGAAAGCTCCAACCAAAATGGGAAGGACCATACACATCAAAGATCGTCGGAAGGCTAGGGTCATTCTATGTACCAGATGGCGAAGGTAGAACAACTACTCACACATGGAACATTGACAATTTGCATGGATTTTACATATAGCTGTAAGAGGATGATCTTTGTGGAACTATAAGTGGAGGCCACCTCAACTTCTTTTCCTATATTTTCCATTTTATTTACATTCCATGCAAAAGGGCCTATACTCTTTTCCTTATAAAAGGGGGACTCCTAGCAGAGGTGAGGTTTTTAACAAGGCAGGACCCATGTAAAATTCTCTAAAGTATAAAGAGGAATTCCCCTAGGAATGCTATGAAAAGAGAAGGTCAAAAGTGGCTAGCAATGGAGCCACAACATTCGACAACAAAAATCATGGCAGAGGACCTTCCATTGCCCGTAGCCGAAGGCTGCAGAGCATGGAACGACCTCTGTAGCTAAATTAGCCTGCAACCATGACAAAGACCTATCCACAATTAGGCATCAAGGAACTATCAAAATCAGCCAAAAGGACACAAACCCGACAAAGACGTGCCTTCGCTGTAGGCATCGGGCAGAAAAGGACCTGGCGAAGACCTATTTTTATCAGGCACCAGCTGGCAGTCAAAAATTAAAGACTGAGGTATAACAGAATTAAAGAACCAAAGATACATCAAGTACAAACAAATCTGTCAACCTTATTACGACAATAAAAGCATATCCAAACAATAAACCTCGACCAACTACCAGAATTTATTAAGCTTACAAGTAGAAGGCTATAAAATGGGGCACCCCCACCCACTAGCCCTAGTTAGTGCATCACTATATCGCTAGCTCTTAAGAGTGCCAGGGGGGAAGCAAAACTACCACACTATAGAGCAAGGCGAGAAAACGATGCAGGCAGGAATATCCTTAAAAATAAGAGGGTCACAGGATATTGTGCGAAGACTTGTAATCATAGTAGCACGCGTAGCCAGGCGAAGACCATGGAGAGGTTGTACGCATCTACCACTGGGTGATGTACAACCTCTAGTGGTTGTTGTGCAGCTGCACCATGCCAGGAACCAGTCAGTATCAGAGGTTGCAAAGGGTATCACACGAAGACTCATAACACCCCCCCCCGCAACCGAAGATACCAACTAGTATGGCCTAGCATCAACCATGTTCGATGGGAGCACAGCTGCTCCACCATGGCCGAAGGCAACAAGTCACTTATCCAAGGGCAAGCGAAGACAACGCTCAAGCATGAGTTCAACAGCCTCCATTGCTTGCTCAAATTGCACTGTGGCCTCTGGAGAAGCATCAAGATCGAAGACCAGCACCTCCGATGAATGCTCAAATTGCACCAAAGCCTTTGCAACAGCTGCAAGATTGAACACGAGCACCTCAGCTCTTCCAGGCCGACATGCTAGAACTTCCCCAGCAAAAGACTGATGAGAAAGAAGTGGAGGCCATAGAAAGAAAGAGCCCAAGCCTCTACAAGGGACACAAGGTCAAAGACTAGCATCTAAGCCCTTGCGCATGCATGGGCAAGCTCGTCCCCAATGGCATCTAGAGAGGAAAGAAGTGGAGGTAAGAGCAGGAAAATAAGCGCCATTAGCTAGAACCCTTTGGCCCAAATTGTAATTAAAACAAGATTCTACAATCAAACAAGTGTCCAACCAGAGTTCAAACAACATTATTCAAAGAAAACAAATTACAACAAAGCACCTTGCAAGCGCAACCATCAAAAAGAAAATCAAAAGTATACATAGGCCCCAATGCAATGACAAAAGGCAAAACGCCAAAGACATTAAGACCAATCATAAATTACAAAATACCGAAGGCCATTCACACAACACAACTTAGACGCAAAAGCTAAACAGGTGGGCGAGGCCCTCGCCAGGCAAGAGACCTAACAAATTCTACGCGTTCATCATCAATGTCATGTGTTACGAAGGCAAACATCTCAAAAACTGAAGGCCTTGGAAAAGTTTCACGCTAGTACTACCACAGTTCACCACTAATATAAACACCATCTTGAATCATGGTTAAATGTAGCATGTCCTGCACAGGCCTAGAGAAGGCAACCAGCGTAGGACAAATTTACAATTAAGACTTAACAGGTGAAGGCACCAAACTAGCAAAAGCTACACATCACCTGTGGCTAAACCTAAAACTAGCGACTAAAAGCCTCCTTGTCTTCTCGTCCTTAGCACCACTAGATGGAGCCTTTGGGGCTGCTGCCTCAGCCTTGGAAGTTTGTGCCTCCACAGCAGTAGTGCAGCCTCCGTCTTCTATAGCTCCTACAAATAGCAAGACTCATAAGCATATGAAACAAAAAACATAAAAGGTAATAGGAAACTACAAAACAATTCTAGCTAAGGAAAAAGGAGCTAACCATAGAGCGTCGAGTCTCTGCCATCGAGCGAGCGTCCGCACGGCCAATTTCACCTAGAAGGACTTCATGAAATTCTGGACCGATCTTGCAAGGGCCTAGGATGTTTCCCCAGGCGTGGCCAGGCTCTCAATATCTTTCTTCTCGAAGCCTTCAGTGTTTGTACAACCCAACTGGGCTAGCATCTTTGAGAGGTTCGTGGCGGCAGAAAGAGCTCCAAAATTAACAGCCCTGCCAACAAAATCCTGAAGCTTGGTGAAGTTGGACTTCATCCAAGAAAAGATGTTGTACGCCGAGGGCTTAGAGGGAATCGAAGAAACAACACCCCCAAATTGTCCAAGTGCACCAATATAAAGATCAGCTGCGGCTAGCCCAACAGCCTTGGCGTCCTCTAAGCGCTTGGTCAACATATCCACCTATGCCTTCAAGGCCGTGCTCGACTCCCTTTCTGCATTCACCTCCTTGAGCAGGTTCTCGGCCCTCTCAAGGGCCTTCAGGGCACGTTCGGCAGCGAGTTCCTCGGTAGCCTTCATACCCTCAATATCCTTGCCCAGGGAATCCACTTTTCCCTATAGGTCTTCAAAATAAGCATGGGCCATGTGGAGGCCCGCAACCTCCACTGCAAGCCCCGTCTTCTTGGCATGCACCACCTCCACTTCCTTCTTCAGTGCCTCAGTGGCAGCATCACGATCGATAATCTCCTTCGTCCCCCGTTCCTCAAGAGCCTCCGCTAGGTGGTGACTCTGCAAAGAAGAGTTTCAGTACCCCGAAATAAAAGAGCACTCAAAACAAAAAACAACAAGCACTCACCAAGCACTGCTGCTCCAAGTTGTACTATAGTAGCAGGTAGAAATTCACCTTATTAAAGTGCTGGTGAGCCCAGCCTATCAAAAAACCAAACATAAGAAACGTAAGACAAAAACATAATCCAAAGAAGCGGAGGTCGCAATCAACCTCCTATCTCCATGTAAAGAGCATGGAGGTGCTCCGTCCACCCACTTAGTGGATCCATAGAGCTTCTTGAAAAGGAAGCCGACCAACTTATGTAAGAAACACCAAAACAAAGCAACAAATAAAACAAAGAGAATGAGACAATCAAACCTTCACCGCTGGAGTGACCAAGAGCCAAAGGCCCAGCCCCTCCCAACAAGAGTGGAGCCTTTGGACCAGCATATAGCCCAACTTGGGCTAGGTCCCAATCAGCTGGCGGAGGCATCTCCCCTAGCAAGGGAGTCTGCATGGTTGTAGTTAAGTCACCTAGGAAAAAGTAAAAACGAGAGAAGTTTTAATAGCAAACATAAAGTGAAAACACAAAGTAAAACCAAAGAACCAAGAAAACACCTACCAAAAAACAAAGTAGTTTTCGCAACATCCATCTCTATGTCCACCTCCCACTAGGAACCAATCGGGGGCATCGGATTTGAAGGCCGCATCGGAGGCGGCTCATGCTTAGGCTCATCTTCAGACTCCTCAACCAGAGGAGCCGTCGAAGGGCGGCGACCCACGCTCTCAACCTCCGCATCATTAGGAGAGGAGGCATTATCACCACCACCGTCATCGCCCTCAGAGCTAGATGACTCATCGCCCAGCACACCAGGCATAGGTGCCACAACAGAGGCTTTAGCGGCAGCACCACCAATCATCCCTCCAAGAGCAGTTTGAACAAGATCATCCCCTCCGAGGTCAATGGAGGCTACAGAATGTTCACCCTCCATGCTCACCGCCGCAAAAGCAGAGCCCCCATGAACACACTCCATAGCATCTTCTCTAGTGCTAGTAGAAGCAATGGCGGAGGCGGCCCTAATCTTCCGCTTCTTATTGACGGCCTTCATCAGACCGGAACCCCTCCTCTTCTTTGACTTGGCTGCCATGGTATTGTTCTTTGCAGTAGCCTTTCTGGCCTTGTCCTCAATGGACTTTAGCACCTTCACAGGAACCTTGTGTTGCACATGATGCATCCCAAGCTCTTCAAAGACATGATTGAGATGGGGCATCATGCCCCCAATGGCCCTCTGCGCCAAATACTCCTTGTCAAACAGCTCACCAAGGATATCACGCGCACCCTCCTCAACTGACGCGACATACTCAGCAACAATCATGTCCTCCACCCACTTCACATCGAAACAAGGAAACAGGACACCAACCTCATCGCCAAAAAGTGGCAAGCTAACCATTTCGATCCTCATCGTTGGCTTGTTCTGTCCTAGCGACCAATATTTTGATGCCACCATTTCCTCCACCAGATCACGACCTCCAGAGTAATGATAGGCCAAAGTGAAGGCCCTATCACAAGCTTTGCGTCCCTTGACAACCTCCGGTCCAGGAGTCCCTTGGGTCAAAGGCTTCATCGGAGTCATAACCGAAGCCAGCGGATACTGAGTATGATTTTTCCCTTCGCTATCCATGGAGGTCTTGCCGCCGGTCCTGACATAGAACCAATACTGCATCTAGAGTGAGATGATGCAACTGTACCTCAAAAGCCTCCAAGATGTGGCGAAGAAACCACACAACAGGGAAGCGAAGACCACAGGCAAAGAAGTCATGAAACGCGATGGCATCAACAGCCTACAGCTTAGGCACTGTCTCACCCTACGGAGGCTTCGCCTTCCTCTCACCAAAACAGCCCTCCTATTCCAAAACCTTGACCATATCCTTCATCATGAGCGAAGGCCCAAAGTCCCATGTCTTGCCCACACCAGCCATATCCTCTGCTTCCTCGGTAGTGATCAGATCAGCAACGAAGGCCTCAATGCTAGCAAGGTCCTCCTCTAGTTCAATAGCCTCCGCGATCGTTAGCATGCACTCCTTAAAACACTAGGACCAACCACTAGCCTTAATGTCGAGTAGGCGAGAATAAGGGCCGAATAGGGAAGCCCAGCAGGGGTGGGAGCTAGAAGAAGAAGCCACCTCTAAGCACCAAACAAAGTTTGAAGAAGCAAAGGCTAAGTGGACCTAAGCAGAGGCTAAAGGTGAAAGAAAGCTTAGAAAGCACTAGTAGGTGAAAGCGAAAGCTCGGACGGGGTGAGGGAGCTATCACTTACCATGCCCTCATATAGCCTCTAGACGGACGCTTCAATTTCTGTACCCAACGGTTAGGTCCGCTCAAGAACACGTCGGTTCCAGAGCCACCGCATCAAATCAAAAGAGGACACGTCACAGGAGGGTCTGACATAGCACGTCCTAGGGGGAAGGCGGGGAGCCTCCACGGGAGCCTCCGTATCTCAACATCCATGAAGAAGTTGAGGCTCATGGTCCGCCTACATCGGACCAAACCCTCAAGGGGGGAACTATTGGGACATAGATATCTGAGCTACGAAGGCAAGCCTGCGACCAAACCGAAGGTACTAACCAAGTTATGGAAGATATGATTTACAGGTATCGTGGGATAGAGCCTTTGCCTACACCCTTTGGATCGGCGAAGGTATGGGAGCAGAGGTGATGCGTCAAGGATGGAGGTCCGGATGACCCATATGGACAGCAAGGCAGAGGTAGAGGCGCTCGGGGCAGAGGCTCCGATGGGTTCGGTGAAGCCTCTACGCGATTAGGGAAGGAACCCTTATGGTAGTTCATGCTGGTACTGGAATATTCATGAGGATATGCCTTAGCTGTCAAGGGGCAGAAATGTAAAGTAGCGAATCAATGAATAGTGTCCTATAAAAGGGGAGCCTTGCCCCATGTAAAGGGAGAGGTTAGTGAATACATTTATGAAACCCTAACAGTGCTTGGGCACACCGTTATCCCCACCTTCTCCTAGAGCCAGCGTCTAAGCAAAGGCTTCACGCCTCTCACACTATCGGAATCCGTATTTCCAATAGGAGTGATGTCTTCATGTACACCGTTCTTTTAGGCCAAATGTCCCACATGACATCCTTGACTCATAGGACCTCAGTTCCTCCCTGAACTTAGTCTCAAAACCTTAGTTCCTTCCTGAACTGAGTTTTAGTCCGTCATCGACCAAGTTCCACCTCAAGCAACACTTGCACATATAGAAACACGCAAACTGTGTCCGAGCCCAAGTCCACGACTTGACTCAAGTCAATCGACACAACACCTCACACGAGCATGTCATGCAACAATACTAAATCACCATGCCATCACAAGCATATATAAGTAGCACATGCATATCAAACTATGCCATAATCCAAATCACTTTGCAATGCCAATTTCATATCAAACCAATTTTTCATGAGATGATCTCACAGATCGCCTTCCGTCTCCTGGCAAAGTGAAGACGAGGCGGAATGTCCAGCATGGGCTTGGGGATGGACATGCAGAGTCAACTTCATCATGTTCGGAGAGACTACTAGCGATGCAATGACACGAGCAGGCTGCATCTTCGTGTCGAGGAGATGAGTAGAGATGGATGACACCATGACAGCAATGAAACACGATGAAGGGATGACAAGTAGGGCCCTAGTATAAGAGAGCAATTGAGGTGATGAAAGTTGGGGAGACAAAGGGTATGATGAGTCACAGCTCAAGCCCATAACCTCCTAATCCAACACAGGTGGCAAAGAGTACGATGAGACACAGCTCAAGCCCATAACATCCCAATCCGACACAGGTGGCCGAAACCTTTCCCAACCTTAGGGGGAGCAACATGGGGCCAAGTCAGGCGATGCACACAGTTGCGTTGAAAGCAACGACCTTCGAGGTCCAACTACGACCCCACTCCCAAAGGCTTCTCTAGGACGAACTGCCCCTCAGAGCGCATGGGGTCACATCATCATCGTTGGTGGGCAGGCATAGCCTAAAGCTTAGAAGCGATGGGGTCGAAGATGTCCACATTGCAAGGAACCTAGGGTAGGGGAGCACACAACAGCCTTGTCCGCAGCAGGATCCCCGGATGGGGGATGGGACATCCATGAATCAGCGAGGATCTTGGTGGTAGCCTTGACGGTGATGTTGCCAAAGCGAAGCGAGCCACTCCATGACCATGCTCTGCCACCCAGCGCACATACACCCACCAACGGTGCAGAGGTGGAGCGGCCCGTGGAGGCGGTAGCGATAGTGTTGGACCTCTGCCGCTTGCAATCATGAACCAGGTACCAAAAACTATGGCAGCTCAGGTAGTGGTGGGGGAGCCGGCAGGTGGCCACCCGGTGCACCTTGCATAGGCAGTTGAAGCACCTACCCCACAATTTGGCAGGATGACCCGGGGGCAGGCGCCTAGGTCAGGTCTGGCCTCAGCTCCTCCCTGCCGTAGTGGCTGGTTACCCATGAGATGAATTTGAGAGCAATGCAGGATCCTCCACCATGTGTTGATGTTCGGGGTGGATACCCTACTCTGTGGCCTGAGTAGCTGGTGAACTAGGGTCCACCGAGCCACAGGGTTCGGGGCTGAAACGCCACTGCGCCAAGCATCACGGTCACCCACAAGAGCCACGGCAACCTTACGCCGACAGCAACTATGACGGTGTCGACGCTGCCTGCAGCACCACGGTGTTGGGTTGGCGGCCGTTGCTGCCGGGGGTAGGGGGCTCACCGCGGAGGGAACACTGCCCGAGAGAGACCGACGCATGGCCTTTAGGAACGGAGAAGGATAGCGCTCGAGGTCGGAGTCACTGGAGAAAGAGCCATCCTCCCATCTCATGAGCTTGGGTCATTTGGTGAGTGCAAAAAGTTTGTACCTTTGGGCAACGGCTTGCTTCGGTTGGTGGAGCTATTTTTAGTTTTTTTACCCATCTTGTCGACACGAAATTTCGTCCCGTGTCAAGGACACACGAGCAAGCCGGAAGGGTCCGCTCGATGGAGCTGGAGATCCGCCTAGCTTCAGCGCAGCGGTGGTCGATCCTACACACTCCTCCCGAGACGTGCCAATCAATTTGACCCTGCAATTAACAAGGATAGAAAGTTTATCAGTAATTTAGGGCGGAACATGTCGGTGTTGCCGGACAGTCCCGAGTGTGCGGCTCTGAGAGCCGATATGAAAGGAGATCAACTAAATAGTCGATTTCAGCATATTCATGAGAATAAATCGGTTAAAGCTTATGGGGTTGTGTAAGAAGAATCAATTATTGTTCAGGATGAATATCATTCTTTAGGCAAGTATTGGTCAATGGCAATAAAATATTAATAATAATTAGTATATACTGAGCCAATGACTGCAAGTAACCGAACCCCTTTTATAAAAGAAACATTTCATCATCATTCAACCATTTAATAGAGATAAATCTAATGAACATATTAGATCTCATCTATCGCTATGACCAGTGTGGCATGAGGCAGAATCATGCAGGCCGTAGAAACAACAATAGACTCAACGACCCTAACTTATTACTAATATCAGTGGGGCATGAGGCAGAATCATGCAGGCCGTAATACAATAATAAGATCATGGAGCTAACACATCTTTCAACCTATCGCTACTTCAACAGTCTCGTGACGTGAACTGTTCGTGAAAGCACTCGATATCGGCTAAAACAGCCAATTCAGGCATAGCGCACAGTTAAAATCATGTCCTCTCAGAAACAGATCCACCAAATAATGATCCCCACTCCACGGTGCTAACAGTGGGGTGTGAGGCAGAATCACAAAGGCCATGATAACGGGCCATGGAACGGTTTTCGCTAGCCAACAGATCTATTCAAGATTAGACACGTCTTAACCGCACGCTATGCACGATTAAGATTGATATAAAACAGCCGATAAAACATAACTCATCGTTTAAAGTACATATTAGATCAGTTTAGATTAACAAACGATGGGTTAAAATGATATAAGGCTGATCTAAATCAATCCCAATCGGGCGAAGTGATATTGCTGTAATTAAAATAATAGAAGAAATAAGCAATATTGGTAACTTAATGAATCTATCCGAAGGAACGTCACCCTTAGATAGAGCCGATAACTTGACCTTAATCTAGTTCGAGCAGTGGAGGTCGACCGGATCGATGCAGTCTTACTTGAACTAGACAAGAGTCGATAACTAACTTATACCAGAGTCGCAGTGGAGGTCGACCGGATCGATGCAGCCGTACGAACAGAGGTATAAGCCATGAAGGTACTTACAGACAAGCAGTGAAGGTCAACCGGATCGATGCAGCCGTACTTGCTGAAGAACTCGCCGAGATCTACTCTACTCCTACTCCTATGGGGTTGCCGGAGCTGAAAAATGTAAGTAACTTGTATTTGATTGATTGTGTCTTTTACAATAGCCGGGGTTTGATATTTATACCCAGAGCCTAAAAACGAATCCTACTCGAGTACAACTCAGTACAATCTTTAGTATGAAGAAAACATTCCTATTTTAAGATAACTTGGACTATAATCTTTCCCCTTTTGTAGAGTCCGATATGTATCTTCTCGATGCCAATCATATTTCATCATCGCTATCTGCTGATGTCATTCAAAGAGAACCGATTCCAGTGTCACATCCGAACCGGCAGATATCAATCTTTACGCAATCGACTCCTTGATTGGCACAATCTTGGAAGCCTACGAGTTCCCGCGCTCTTCTCCAAATTTTGGTGTAAACACATTTACAAGTTTATTTGGTGTTGTTAAATACTGCAGGAAAACACCACAATTTAGAAGACAACCAAGCAATCAGAATTGTTAAAATTTTCATCCGGTCATTGATTAATGCTATATTAGGACTAGAGAGAGTGATTGCAGCTTGTGGATTCCTTGATGATTGTTCAAGGGGGAACCATAATTGTACTCTTTGTGCACTAGTACCTTGGATCCTTGAGCGGTTTGCTAAAGACTCCCCATCCTAACTCGGTATGGAATGGCAACAAGGTAATTAGCTGGGGGGACAAGGAGACACTTGCCCTCGTGGCTTCAACCTCCATTGTGGGATGCCATAAAGTGGCTTGCATCGTAGCAGGTGGTTCTTCTAGCTTGGCGGAGCCTTTATGGGCTCAGTAAAATGCCTTCAACAGGAGTGTATCCTTAGAGTAGTACGTGGAGCTCTAGCGTAGACTAGGGTGGCAGGCAGTGTATCTAATGATACCGAGGGATAAATCCTGTGTGCTGGAGCTTAATTGCATCCAATCTCATCCTATTTACTTTACATATTTATGTTTGTGGCCCTATAGTCTTATGGCTTGACGAGCTCTAACACTAAAACATATATATAAACTGCAAAGAACGGCGAAATTAAAGATATCACATAAAAATTTCCATTCACCTTGAGCCAATCATTTCTCTTTCGTACACCAAATTACAATAATCATGTTTAAAAATTTGTTCCTAGACTAGAGCGAACTCAGTATAACCAAGTTCTTCTCACCATGCTTGTTGTTCATCAACCAAACAGACAGCTCACTGCTAAACTTCTCCATCGACTGTTTCGGCAAAAGCATGGACACAATTGTCGAGTGCTCACCATCCTGGTTCTTGCATCTCATGTGGTCGCTTCCCAGCTTCGAAGTAAGGTCACCTGCCAGTGGTATCCCACCGCCCACCAGCTCAGCCCACCCAAACTGCGTCGCATTCGTGGCGATCCACTTGGTATCAGAGACCTCGTAGATCCTGTCCATCATCGGCGGCGGCCACTGCCGCGTCGACGCGATCGTGTCCACCATCGACTCCATGCGCTCCTTGGTCACGCTGAGCTTGGTCCTGCGCACGAGCTCAACCGTGTGGGCGAGCGGCTGGCCGCAGAGCTCGCCGGCGGTGGCCTCCGCTATGGGAGACACATGCGCGTTCCCGTAGTAGCCCCACGGGATGAGCGTGTGCTGGTTCCACTTGCCGCGCGCGTTCATGGTGACCATGAGGCGAACGCGTTGGTGGGACTCGTAGCCCAACGCTATCGTGCGGCATCGCCACATGACCGCGGTTAGCAGCTCGAAGGACGTAGCGGAGCTGGCGGCAAGCTGGTACCCCCTGAGGTGGCCTCGTAGGGTTGCTATCTCCCTCGGCCCGAAGAGGAAGTACCGGACTACCATGTCGTCCATTGGAGTTGACAGCATCACGTCGTCAGATTTACTGTTGTAAACTGATGATGAGCCATTGGAATGCGTGGTGGGAGATGACGATGACGACTTGTGTGGTCGTGTTAGAAGCTCTCTTCTCCATACGGGCAAAACTGTGGGCACTTTTTCACCGCGAGTTAGTTCAGCAACGCATCTAAAGAATTGAACCATACCGAATCCATCTGCAATGGTATGGCACATGTGGAATCCGATAACAAATCCGCCACATTTGAGCCTCGTCACCTACAAAAGAAAACATAAAAGAAACAATGTCAATCACGTATAAATGCATAAAAGAAACAAGAGAAATTCTATATATTCTAGCTAGGAGGCACATGAAAGGAGCTAGGAAGCTGTATACCTGCATGAGGACCAATGGCTTGCCAATCACCGCTCTTGTTTCACCTGCATCGCACAGCAGTTCATCGACACACGGGTACGGCGGCAGCAGAGGCTTGCCCAGCTCCTCCAGCCGCACGTCCGCATCGGCCTCCACAAACACCACTCCCTGCGCCGTGCAGTCCACCACCAGCTTCCCACCGGCGGCCTCCCTGAGTCGCCCGGCGATGGGGTAGTAGTACACGAGCGCCTCCGCGAGCGCTGCCTTGATGGCATTGGCTGGATCTTCTGGCCTTCTGTGGCTGGTGTAGCCATGGCGGCTGCGGAAGAAGGCGATCACCGTCTCGTAGTACCGCAGCGTCCGCTGGTCGTCCAGGTCGGAGAGGGCTTTCGTCTCGGATGGCGTCGGCCGTGCCGGTGACACCAGCTCCGGCTGCATGCGACGCGCCTTGAAGGACACCATATGGTACTCGTGTCTACTACTCTACTGTCTAGCTAGCGTGGGTATGGTGGGAGTGCGTATGTGATGTGGATGGAGATGGAGATGAAGATGGAGTGGGCGAGTGGCTTTCACAACTGTGCGATGTGTTGCAGGTGTATATGCTGGTGTACTATTTCTCTATAAGTACTAACACAAAATTAACAGGGCGTCACACGAAAAAAGGAAGGCTATGAAGAACCTTTGAGTCACTACTTGTGGTAGACATTGCAACCGTGCTTCGTGTTTCGTGGTCCTTATATAGGGCGTGATTGGTTGCTCCTTGGTCTGCCAGCCGGGATGGAGGGCCTGTGCAGGCTCGAATCATACCAAATGAGACCATGCACCTTGGTCTGTTTGGTTCCAATGAGTGTAGCATACTGGATCATAGGAATCGTGTTTGGTTGCTTGTGTGGACGATTTTGTGGTATGAATTGGTGTGCTCAGCTGTGTTTGGTTTGGCACACGACAGAAGGTGTGAGCACCGAGGTATGGTTTTGGTGAGGTTACCACCCTACTCAATAGTACAAGGCAGACAATAGAGATGTTTTTGCGCCTCAGTTCATTGTGTGCTGCCATTGACAATGACCTTGGAGCATCTAATGACAAAATACAAGCATACAACAATCACTACGTCACACAGGGTTTGTAGGGGCAGCTCAAGACTATTTGTAGGGACGGTTTGGCCAGCCGCCCCTACCAAACCGTCTCTATAAATCATGCATTTGTAGGGGCGGTTCCCAGACCGCCCCTACAAATCGATTTGTAGAGGCGGCAGGTGTTATCAGCGGCCCCTACAAATCGATTTGTAGAGGCGGCTGTAGTACCAGCCGCCCCTATAATACATGTTTGTAGGGGCGGTTCAGTCTAGAACCGCCCCTACAGTATATTTTCCCGCCAAAAAATATTCAAATTTACAATTCAAATTCGACCAGAACATGCATATAGCCCTGTTTGTATCCGCGTATTCCCGCGTTCGCGTTGCGAGTGAGCGAGGAAAGCGAGATAATCCCGCCGAACGCCCCGTGACCAACGCGCAACCACGTTCGCCCACGGAACTTAACTACGACCCACGATTCGCAAAACGCAGCCTCCGAACCGCGTTCGCTCAAGAGTATTATATAAACTACAAGCACAAGAGTATTATATAAACTACAATTACAAGTCCAATTCATAAGAATATATACAATCCATCATTAAATACACATAATTCACAAGGTAAAACCAATATCAAATTCCATACACATTGTTATCAACGACCTAGAGCTAGCCTTTCAGTCTCACGAAGGTGTTGGTACTGAGGATTTCTACCTAAGTCAGACTCTCGGTCATGGTAGGTGCCTTTGACGTGTACAATCTGGCCCAATATGAAGTTGCAAAGGTCGCCGATGAGCTCTAAGAGTTGGTCATCCTTGTATGGGTCTCTTTTCATTTCTTTCTCTTCTTTCCACTACAAGAGAACAAGTTTCGGTTTAGTATTTCATACCATGTACGAAGTTTTTATACTACGGGTGAAGAGGTTCAAACTTACCCTTAAGGGGTGTCTCCTGTAGGCACCGGTGTTACTCATCATATAACATACATAGTATCCACAATGTACACTCACAGGCTTCTTCTTGGGGCACTGTGTGTTTTGCATATGAAAATGTTAAGTAATGCTTTTGACAGCCATGTAATGAAGTATTGAAGAAGTAAGTTACACTTATTGCACATAGTGTTTTTATAGCCAGTTTTTCCTTCCTTACTGGATCATGCCTTCCGTGATGTTTAATGACATAGAACCTAAATGCCCTGTTCGAATTATTTTAGCAAATACAACTTGTTAGTATCCAAAAGTGAACGTTACAAGTATGAACGTTACAAGTATGTATACAAACATATAAGTTAATGAGGATTGTTGATATGTATACGTCTTGAAAATCAATATGAAGTCTTTGTATGTCACCGGGTCCCTATCTATTGAATCAAAGACACATGCCCTACTCCTCTCGACATTGACGCCTATACAAATCTAGTGGTTGCTGCATGGATTTAATTATAGAACTAGATAAGCTCTTTTGCATCAAATAAAATATATCGAACAAAGCTTTAAGTATAGAGTTGAACTTACTCGAAGCTATATGGTAGCCATATAGTAGAGTGCCGTTGGAGATTTTTAAAAGCCAGGGCAATGTATGCCGAAACCTTAAGGGACTCTTGCCTTAGTTTCTTCGTATGGATGTCCTCTTTCTCCCAAAGGGTCTTTCCAGCAGCTAGCTCTTTGTCATCCAGTTTCCACTGTTTAGGGTAATTAAAATTTGTTTGTGCTTAGCTTGAGGGTCTATATATCCGGCTTTCACACTTGGCATTTGTTTTACAATATGCACTTGCATTCTACAAATCGAGGCGTGTGTTAGTTACAACAAAATCCAAAGATTACATTCATATCATATCGGGAGGACAGGGACTTACAGGCACCACGTGCGAATTAGATTCATTTCCATTGCTCCGAGGTGAAAGCATGTCTGCACGTCATTGAAGTCAAATATAATTTTCCCGACTGGGCTTCCAAATGTGTCGGTGGGGAAGCATGCTTGTACGAGGTCTATGCTCGTTAGGAGAACACGTAAGTACCAATCTTGGAACCTTCTCATTCCAAGTGGTAGGCGCTGGATGTCCCGGTTTGGCAGGAAGGGCTTGCCTCTTTCATATGTTTTCGGGCAATCCTTTGACCATTTGATGGCATCAATATTTGGATACTGCTTTGCTGTTTGGTGGAGTTTGCTAGTGACGTCCTCCTCAGAAGCCCGTGATGGGACTTTATTAACTTGGTTCTCAGGCTTGAACTGGCCATGGGAATACCACTTATGCACCGACGAGACGTCTTTCATCGGAACATAAATTGGTCTTATGATGATTGGATGCTTCTTTCGAAGTTCCGATTCAGGCACGTCCTCATCTTCTTGTGCATCACCTTCTTCAGCAGACACTCGTTGTTCATGTATCAGTTGTGCTTGTTGAAAAGACTGTGGCATCTCATTATGCACTTGCTCGGTACGAGCTAGAGAAGGTTGTGGCTTATCAGGCACATGCTCGCTAGGAGGCGGGGAAGAATGTGGCATCTCAGGAATGTGGTGGTCACGAGACGGTGAAAATATGTCCCCGTCCTCAATGACGCACTCCAAATTTGGGAGAGGGGGAGGTGACGAAGAAGCAGTCAATATAATGTCCTGTTTGTGCCAGAGGATGAACTGCCCCATTACTTCTCCGAGTAACACCAGCCCCTCGGGAGTTGCATAGTCTATCCTCCACTGCATGAACTCGGGCTTCACGGTATGCACCTCAACCCTAGTGTAGTCCGGCGGTATCTTATTATTGTGGTGTAAGCCACCGGGAGGATGTGCCACACCTGTTGCCACCTCCATCACAATGTTCTGCCGACTGCTGAGAAACACCAAGGTGCAACTAGTTGGTTCCCATATGTGATCGATGGGGGTTGTGGCTACAGTGGAACCTTGGCTGCTAGGAACTTTCAGAGGGCTGCCAACTAATGCCAGTTCTCCCAGCGGCATCATTAATATCCGTGGCTCCATAGACAGTCCTTGCTCCTCTAGCGCCTTCGCAACTAGAGCCTTCACTTGGAGCTCAAGATTAGTCTCTCGGTGTATGCCATGTTTCTTGTACATGTGCCTGTCCTCTTCGAATCCGTGCTTCCAAGTCATACTTTTCCCTAGCCCCCTGGTGCGGCCTGTGTGCTCCTTGTTTCCCAAGCCAAGGCTAAGCTCGTCCCTCTCTCTGGAAGGATTGAATGAGCCCTTCCCCTTGTCTTCAGCATATTTTAGTATCCTTGATACGGCCTCTTGGGTCTCTGGCTTATCAAACTTAAGATTACTGTCGGATGACTCTGTACTCCTTGCATTTATCCAATTCCTTGAGCGTACCTTCAATTTCTTCACATCGATATTCCCAACAGCTGCGACCTCTTCATCCATCTTCCTAAATTGCTCTTCCTTGCCATAGTAGCCACCAGGGCCTAGATGATGGTGGTGTTTGTTCCTCTTCGCCAGCTCGGTGTTACGGGCACTGAGCTCCAATGCCTTCGATGAAGTCTTCTGAGCCATGAGCTCCTCCCATTGACTAGGAGTTATGTTGCTGAACTCGTTGAAGGGAGTTAACCCCTTTTGGATATACTTCTTGTTGAGCTCCGACCTCCAACGTTGAAATGACTCTCCCATGATCCTGAAAGCATTTTTTTACCAGTTCGTGCTTACCCTCCGGAAATCTAAAATTGAGCTTCAGCTGCCTATCCCATAGTTCAACTATTCAAAAAAGTATTCAGTTTAGCATGCTGCTAGCAAGGCCCGACAAATCAAACAGAATGTTCAAGTTGACTGCTGATTGGACCCTAATAGTGATCTCGACATATATGCAGATGAACTTGAATTGACCGTAACTGTGAGCTTCGTTTAAGCCTCCTAAAAGGAAATGAAAGGCCTTAGCCCTCAATAGGTTCCCCGGGACTCTCAGCAAAACACACACATAAATAGTAGTTGGGTGCGGCCAAATGGTTGCAGGTTTTTGCTGATTTTTCTTCATTATATAGACAGCCAAGAGCTACAAATAAAGGACGAGAATTACCTCCTATTTAATGCACAAATGAACTACTATAATTTGTCTACTAATCCCATTACTCTACCACAACAACAACAACAAAGCCTTTAAGTCCCAAACGGTATAAGAGCAAGGCAAAAAAAACATGCCCCACACACCTAGTTAACTACAAAACACATGCCAACAACTATAGGAAGCATGACCAAGGGGGTCGACCAGACTGCCATCTAGAAACTAAGGGTTCTATGGCAATCAACCTTAAGAGCATGTCCTGGAGGTTAGAAGCAATGGTGAAATGTGCTTTTCACAGCTACTAATAACATTGTAGGAATCACTTGACAGATGAAGCTAGGTACATGATGTTCTGCGGAAATGACAAAGTTGGTGTACAACTTTTAAAGTGCTCAAACCCTACGGCTATCAAACAAACATCCATTGTTCTTCATTTCATTTTATCCGAGAACTACAAAGCCATTGGTTGTTACCTTCTATCATCACTGGACACAGGTATTGCCAGCAAAAGTATGTAAAACAAAGTGGTCAACTCTAGTCATGATATTAAGGTCAACTGCAAGGTTATCGAGCAAGCTAGAAAACGGCCACTAAAATCAGCATACTCTAATTATTTATATTATATGAAAAAAATTGTTATAACATAAAAAGAACCACAGATCCTTTAACTACAAGCAACCTTTCATATTGTACCGTCCAAACTATCAAATTTGGGGCCTACTGTAATAACTCAAAAGCAGGTTATATAAAATATGGCTTGCATCACATTTCTGGGGTTAGCATCAAGCATAGTTCTATTCATACGAACAAACCTAGCTTATGGTGCTGCTGCTAGCCAGTAAAGTTGTAAGCACATTCACCAAGTTTCCAGTTAACAGAGAAACTCCTTTATCAGTTCCTTACTGATTTGAAACCACAGTTAGCTTGTACAAAAGAATTGACTTAGTTCTAGGTGAAATGGGCTAGATACAATACACGAAATGAATACCATGACAGCTAAAATATATATGTATATTAAACAATCTACTAAACAATGGTATACTGCCAAGTATAGAAATAATATGGGTAACCAAAGTTATGTGAATATATGCCATGTATACTGCCAAGTATAGAAAAATATCATGTATACTGCCAAGTATAGAAAAATAGACACATGAAGCTACTGCCTACTAAACTAAAGAATCAGTCATATACCTAGAAACTGCAGCCCGGGGTTGCTTTAGAGCAAATGACGTCTCACAAAGATCATCAAAGTTAAAATTTGACACTACTAGTACTCATGTTCAGAAGCCGCAGAAGCTAGCTGCTATGGATTGCAGTGTGTATGAATGAAGCAACAAGCAGGCAAGCAAGCAAGCAAACACAGTCGGTGCTTGCAGGTGAAGCAACAAGCAGGCAAGCAAGCAAATGACATGGTATAACAGGGGTCAGTGTTTAGCAAAAGACAGCTAACATCGACTAAACACAAGATTAGCACAGACAACTAAAATATCTCTCAATGCAAGGGCTGGCCTGCAAGCTAGCTGCATCTGCATGCAGCAGGCAGCAGCCATGGCCCATGATATATATGTGGAAGGAATAATATGATGGATAGGTGTACCAGCACCAAAAGAGCTAGTTAGCATGGAATGAAGAGCATATATGAACATGATGATGTAGAGCAGTAGCATCCATCTCATATCATTGCAAACATGAGCAATGGTAGTTCATGATGAAGGAAGGAACCAGTGCTAGATGGATGGATCGAAGATAGATAGATAGATGCAGATCGATGAAAGCAAGTATAAGATGTTGATAAGATGAGGGTTAGTTCAATCGATTTACCTCAGATTTAATTGCCTTTTCATTTGACCTTGAACTTAGAGCTTCAGAAACATAGACAGCAACAAACCTCAAACAGATAGTAGAAAACCAAGATCATGACAGACATGAAACCATGAGAGACATCCAACCCAGTCATCATATTATCACAACCGCCCAACTGTTGCTTGGGCATGGATGTCTCCATGGTTTGATGATAGCCATGAGAAGCATAAGCAGAAGATAGAAGAAACAATGCTCCATTACCTCACAAGTCCAAGGTCATCAATGTGCATAATCCATTACTCAACTGGCACTGTTATCTTCATAGGCATGAAAATGATCTCACAATTGTATCAGCCTCAGTCAAAAAAATGGTTGACATCATAGGCACAAAAAATGCAGGCCTCAGCTAACTGCAAACTAACTTATGATCATCTTGTAAGCTAACTGCAATCATCCCAGGTGGCAAAAAAGAACACAAATTGCTGAGGCAAGTTCATGGCTCCCATGGAAGCATGGGGCACGTCCATCCTAGCCATCAGGTAGGCATGCCTACAACAGTTGCTTTGGAATGGACGTATCCCACGGTTTGATGATAGACATGAGAAAACACAAGAAGACAAAAAAGCACCAACAGGAAGAATACCCACAACCACCTCAGATTGCTATAGTTTGCGTCATTAGCCAAATGATGCGAGTAGGGCAACCAAACAAAGGAGAATGCACCAAAGGATATGGGATGGGCCATATGACGGTCCGGTTCGGGCAACCAATCACGCCCTACATCCACAAGATATGACGTATGGCTGTCCATTATTATTGTTACAAAGTTTCAGTATCTCCTAGCACATGGTGTTTTTTAAAAAAAATTGCGAAAGAAGCTAGACCACAGTTCTAAAATACAACACACACTTCATCCCCATATATATAACAAAACTTGAAAACCGCACAACTGACAACAATGCCTTTTAAGTAAGTCTTTGAAAGTTTAGTCTAGAAAGCATAATAGATTAATTAGATCACCATGGAAAAGTTTTAACGTGTTTGAACTTTCAAGCTACAAGATAAAACAATCCTAAGCAAACTAGTTAAAACACATTTGGCTTGGCAACACTTATCAACTAAATGTTTTGTCATTTCATCTAAACTGTAGGTGTTGGTAATCAGAAATAGAAGCACACATCAACCAAATAGCACATTATAAGACACTTAGGAAGCATGTTTCATCTGCACATAGTCTCACCTCAGCTCACATCAAGACCTACCTAACCAAACATGACATAAAACCATGGTGAAGAAATCATCAAGCTGCACATATATGTGCCACATGAGCTAACTTATGCGAAGCATGGCCTGTGTCTAGGCATCCTAGTTCCAATTTCAACAATCGAACCCAGGGGTAGATCAATGCATTACAGAATACATATAGACACCAAGTCACAAATATTTTGCTACCAATTCGACACCCTGCTCATCATTATCATCCTCAATGAAACAGCAAACGCAGGAACCAAAATTGGAGCAAATCAGAGGACTCATACCACCATCGCATCTAAGGAAACAAAAAAATCTAACACAAGATCAATCGACCGAACCCTAGGGCAGGATCAATAGGACATTAGCCGCAACAGCAAGGGAAGAGAAGGGGCGCGCATACCTGGTGGGTGCTCATCGCCGGTGAAGGACACAATGAGGAACTAGGCACTTGGCGTAGGGGGAGGGTGGGGACATAGGGGCCCACGCCTCATCTCCTCGGGCGCTAATGACGATGAAGGGGGAGAGGACGCCGGGGACCGCACCTTGTTTCTTCGGTGCTGACGTCGATGGTGAGATAGGGGACACGGGGGACGGCGTTGCCCATGGCTAGGGTTCCGCGGAGGAATGGCGTCACCCACGGCTAGGGTTCCGCAGCGGGTCCTAGCGGCGAACGGAGTGGAGGTGAGAGGAAGCGCGTGGCCGGGCCCACACGGGCCGGCAGAGGTGAGAGGAAGCGCGCACGGGCATGGTGGCGGCGGCGGCGGGTTCGGCAGCCCGACGGCATCTGAAAGAAAGAATCGCGCCTTGACTTAGAATATTTTTGGGGCTCTGTCTTATATACTGGAGGTCATTTGTAGGTGCGGCTCCTGAGTTAGCCGGCCCTACAAATCGATTTTTAGGAGCGGTTCCTGAGTTAGCTACCCCTACAAATATTTTTCAATTTATTTTAATCACTGATTCTGTAATTCATTCATATATAAAGAACATGTAAATTTATAAATTAGTTTGTTTATTATTCTATATATATAAATATATGTATATATAAACAATTTTATTATATATATATATATAATTTTATATTTTCTTCTTTACAAAAATAATATTTTAAAATTATAATTTCAAAACAACTAATAAAAGTGTAGGACACTAAATGACCTCAAATAAAAATTTTGTAAACATCAAAGTTGTAGAACTCATCAAGACGTACAACTTATATTTTGGTCATCTTTTCATTTGACCACATTTGAACAGTTCAAATTTTGAATTTCAATAAATGTCAACTTCAAATAAAATTTTGAAACCATAAATGGTTTCAAATAAGAAAGTCATGAACATAGAAGTTGTTGAACACATCACTATCTACAACTTTTATTTTGTCCATCTTTTCATTTGACCAAATTTGAACAGTTGAAATTTTAAATTTTAATAAATGGCAACTTCAAACAAGTTTTTGAAACCTTAAATGATTTCAACTATAAAAGTCGTGAACATAAAAGTTGTTGAACTCATCACTATCTATAAATTTTATTTTGGTCATTTCTTCATATGACAAAGTATTAGTAAACATTTTTCACAAATTCACATATGACTTATAGTTTCATAAACTATACGAGAGACATATTGATTTATGAACAATGTTTACTATCACTTTGTCAGATGAAGAAATGACCAATATAAAAAATGTAGATCTTGATGAGTTATACAACTTTGGTATTCATCACTTTTTCAGCTGAAATCATTTAATGGTTGAAAATCTTGTTAGAACTTGTCATTTTTTAGAATTTGAAAATTTGAATTGCTCAAACTTTGTCAAATGAAAAGAATGACAAAATCAACATAGTAACTTGATAGGGAATGATTTTAGAAAATTTTAGGAAAAAAATAATCACATTTGGAGTTAGTATAAGGGAGAAAGACTAGTTACAAATTTTACCCAGAGATTAAAAAGAAAAATCACAACTGTTCATGATGATCAATGATGAACAAGTGTGATTTCTCTTTTTAATCTATGGCAAAAACTTGTAACTAGTTTTTCTCCATCATACTAACTCCAAATGTGAAGGTTTTTTTCCTAAAATTTTCTAAAATCATGCTCTATCATTTTAGTCTGGCCATCTATCTTTGTCACTAATTTTGGACAATTCAAATTTTCAATTTCAGAAAATGACAACTTCAAACCTGATTTTCAACCATTAAATGATTTTAGCTGTAAAGGTGATGAACTTAGAAACACGGATACAGCAGGGAAGGTGCATATCCCATATCGGATACGTATCCGATACGGATACGGATGGGATACTGCCAGGATATGTATCCGCGGCGTGTCCGCGTATCCCTATTTATTTGGGCTGGAAACTAAGGAAAGGAAATGTTTCTGCCTAGCCGATACGGCCCAGCCCAACATACCACCATCCCATTCTGCCTTTGTCCTACTCCCGACCGAGCATGCGCAGTCCGCCTCACGCAGCCGCCTCCGCCTCCCGACTGGCCAACTCCCCCATGTAGCACCCATGTTCGCCACCCGCCGGTGATAAGGAGCCCCCACGACGGCGACGAAGAGCTGCACCCCACCTCCAGCAACGAGCCCCTACGACGGCGAGTCAGAGACTGCACCCTGCCTCGTGCCCCCTGCTTAGGTGAGTTCCTCTCCCTCCCCAATCCAATTTAGATCTGAGCCACGGCATAGCATCGCCGCCTCCTACGCAAGGCATGCACCACCGCTCGCCGGCCACCGACGACGAGCCTCCTCCCCGTCCGAGGCATCATTTGACTTCTCCCCTCCTCCAAACTGCCGCACTGGGGAGCACCCACCAGTCCGCCGTGGCCGCAACCAGCTCCCACAATGCAGGGGAGAGATGCAGGGGAGAGGATGATTCAACAACAAAGCAAGCTCCTGGCGACATCCCATGAGTACATCCCCTTCCCCATTCTTGATCTACTCTGCTGTAGTTGTTGTTGCTTGGTTTTGTTTGTACCCTCCCTGATTAGTATTGGCCATGCTTGATTGCTTGCATGCAGTAGATGACCTCTCCAAATTTGGGTCCTAGCATCGGGTGTGTGGCCACCAGCCACAACTACAACATACGATAGGGGGCCTCTCTGTTCCTGACTTCTTATGTTCTAGAATTTTAGTAATTGGGGATTCATCCAGTATGGTTGGACTTGGATCATCTGTGAAAACAAGAAACCTACAAGGTAATCTGGTGATGTATATATCATGTATGATTGCATGTAGAGTACTGAACTAATGATTAATTGATTAGTGATTACTCAAGTCATAGACTTTAAGAATTTTAATTTACATTATTACTTAATTATTAAAAAATTGTAAAACGTATCCACGTATCGTGTTTTCTGGGAAATTGCCGTATCCGCGTATCTGTATCCTTCCGATACCGATACGCGTATCCGTATCCGTGCTGCTTAAGTGATGAATACCAAAGTTGTATAACTCGTCAAGATCTCCAACTTATATTTTGGTCATCTTTTCATTTGACCAAATTTGAATAGTTTAAATTTTGAATTTCAATAATTGTCAACTTCAAATAAGATTTTGAAACCTTAAATGGTTTCAAATAAGAAAGCCATGAACATAGAAGTTGTTTAACACATCACTATCTACAACTTTTATTTTGGTCATCTTTTCATTTGACCAAATTTGAACAGTTGAAATTTTGAATTTCAATAAATGGCAACTTCAAACAAGATTTTGAAACCTTAAATGATTTCAACTATAAAAGTCATGGACATAAAAGTTATTGAACTCATCACTATCTACAACTTTTATTTTGGTCACTTCTTCATGTGACAAAGTATTAATAAACATTGTTCATAAATTCACATATGACTCATAGTTTCATGAACTATACAAGACATGTTGATTTATGAATAATGTTTACTATCACTTTATCAGATGAAGAAATGACCAAAATAAAAGATGTAGATCTTGATGAGTTATACAACTTTGGTATTCATCACTTTTTCAGCTGAAATCATTTAATGGTCGAAAATCTCGTTAGAACTTGTCATTTTTTAAAATTTGAAAATTTGAATTGCTCAAACTTTGTCAAATTAAACGAATGACAAAATCAATATAGTAACTTGATAGGGAATTATTTTAGAAAATTTTAGGAAAAAAATAATCACATTTGGAGTTAGTATGAGGGAGAAAGACTAGTTACAAATTTTATCCAGAGATTAAAAAGAAAAATCACAACTGTTCATGATGATCAATGATGAACAAGTGTGATTTCTCTTTTTAATCTATGGCTAAAACTTGTAACTAGTTTTTCTCCATCATACTAACTCCAAATGTGAAGGTTTTTTTCTTAAAATTTTCTAAAATCATGCTCTATCATTTTAGTCTGGTCATCTATCTTTGTCACTAATTTTGGACAATTCAAATTTTCAATTTCAGAAAATGACAACTTCAAACCTGATTTTCAACCATTAAATGATTTTAGCTGTAAAGGTGATGAACTCAGAAACACGGATACAGCAGGGAAGGTGCATATCCCGTATCGGATACGTATCCGATACGTATATGGATGGGATACTGCCAGGATACATATCCGCGGCGTGTCCGCGTATCCCTATTTATTTGGGCTGGAAACTAAGGAAAGGAAATGTTTCGGCCTAGCCGATACGGCCCAGCCCAACATACCACCATCCCATTCTGCCTTTGCCCTACTCCCGACCGAGCACGCGTAGTCCGCCTCACGCAGCCGCCTCCGCCTCCCGACTGGCCAACTCCCTCACGTAGCGCCCGTGTCCACCGCCCACCGGTGACAAGGAGCCCCCGCAACGGCGACGAAGAGCTGCACCCCACCTCCAGCAACGAGCCCCTGCGACGGCGAGTCGGAGACTGCACCCTGCCTCATGCCCCCTGCTTAGGTGAGTTCCTCTCCCTCCCCAATCCAATTTAGATCTGAGCCACAGCATAGCATCGCCGCCTCCTACGCAAGGCATGCACCACCGCTCGCCGGCCGCCGGCGACGAGCCTCCTCCCCGTCCGAGGCATCATTTGACTTCTCCCCTCCTCCAAACTGCCGCACTGGGGAGCACCCACCAGTCCGCCGTGGCCACAACCAGCTCCCGCAATGCAGGGGAGAGGATGATTCAACAACAAAGCAAGCTCCTGGCGACATCCCATGAGTACATCCCCTTCCCCATTCTTGATCTACTCTGCTGCAGTTGTTGTTGCTTGGTTTTGTTTGTACCCTCCCTGATTAGTATTGGCCATGCTTGATTGCTTGCATGCAGTAGATGACCTCTCCAAATTTGGGTCCTAGCATCGGGTCTGTGGCCACCAGCCACAACTACAACATACGATAGGGGGGCTCTCTATTCCTGACTTCTCATGTTCTAGAATTTTAGTAATTGGGGATTCATCCAGTATGGTTGGACTTGGATCATCTGTGAAAACAAGAAACCTACAAGGTAATCTGGTGATGTATATATCACGTATGATTGCATGTAGAGTACTGAACTAATGATTAATTGATTATGATTACTCAAGTCATAGACTTTCAGAATTTTAATTTACATTATTACTTAATTATTAAAAAAATTGTAAAACGTATCCACGTATCGTGTTTTCTGGGAAATTGTCGTATCCGCGTATCTGTATCCTTCCGATACCGATACGCGTATCCATATCCGTGCTGCTTAGGTGATGAATACCAAAGTTGTATAACTCGTCAAGATCTCCAACTTATATTTTGGTTATCTTTTCATTTGACCAAATTTGAATAGTTTAAATTTTGAATTTCAATAATTGTCAACTTCAAATAAGATTTTGAAACCTTAAATTATTTCATATAAGAAAGCCATGAACATAGAAGTTGTTGAACACATCACTATCTACAACTTTTATTTTAGTCATCTTTTCATTTGACCAAATTTGAACAGTTGAAATTTTGAATTTTAATAAATGGCAACTTCAAACAAGATTTTGAAACCTTAAATGATTTCAACTATAAAAGTCGTGGACATAAAAGTTATTGAACTCATCACTATCTACAACTTTTATTTTGGTCACTTCTTCAAGTGACAAAGTATTAGTAAACATTGTTCATAAATTCACATATGACTCATAGTTTCATGAACTATACGAGACATGTTGATTTATGAATAATGTTTACTATCACTTTATCAGATGAAGAAATGACCAAAATAAAAGATGTAGATCTTGATGAGTTATACAACTTTGGTATTCATCACTTTTTCAGCTGAAATCATTTAATGGTCGAAAATCTCGTTAGAACTTGTCATTTTTTAAAATTTGAAAATTTGAATTGCTCAAACTTTGTCAAATTAAACGAATGACAAAATCAACATAGTAACTTGATAGGGAATAATTTTAGAAAATTTTAGGAAAAAAATCATCACATTTGGAGTTAGTATGAGGGAGAAAGACTAGTTACAAATTTTACCCAGAGATTAAAAAGAAAAATCACAACTGTTCATGATGATCAATGATGAACAAGTGTGATTTCTCTTTTTAATCTATGGCTAAAACTTGTAACTAGTTTTTCTCCATCATACTAACTCCAAATGTGAAGGTTTTTTTCCTAAAATTTTCTAAAATCATGCTCTATCATTTTAGTCTGGTCATCTATCTTTGTCACTAATTTTGAACAATTCAAATTTTCAATTTCAGAAAATGACAACTTCAAACCTGATTTTCAACCATTAAATGATTTTAGCTGTAAAGGTGATGAACTCAGAAACACGGATACAGCAGGGAAGGTGCATATGCCGTATCGGATACGTATCCGATACGTATATGGATGGGATACTGCTAGGATATGTATCCACGGTGTGTTCGCGTATCCCTATTTATTTGGGCTGGAAACTAAGGAAAGGAAATGTTTCGGCCTAGCCGATATGGCCCAGCCCAACATACCACCATCCCATTCTGCCTTTGCCCTACTCCCGACCGAGCACGCGCAGTCCGCCTCACGCAGCCGCCTCCGCCTCCCGACTGTCCAACTCCCCCACGTAGCGCCCGTGTCCGCCGCCCGCCATTGACAAGGAGCCCCCGCAACGGCGACGAAGAGCTGCACCCCACCTCCAGCAACGAGCCCCTACGACGGCGAGTCGGAGACTGCACCCTGCTTCATGCCCCCTGCTTAGGTGAGTTCCTCTCCCTCCCCAATCCAATTTAGATCTGAGCCACAGCATAGCATCGCCGCCTCCTACGCAAGGCATGCACCACCGCTCACCGGCCGCCGGCGACGAGCCTCCTCCCCGTCCAAGGCATCATTTGACTTCTCCCCTCCTCCAAACTGCCGCACTGGGGAGCACCCACCAGTCCGCCGTGGCCGCAACCAGCTCTCGCAATGTAGGGGAGAGGATGATTCAACAACAAAGCAAGCTCCTGGCGACATCCCATGAGTACATCCCCTTCCCCATTCTTGATCCACTCTGCTGCAGTTGTTGTTGCTTGGTTTTGTTTGTACCCTCCCTGATTAGTATTGGCCATGCTTGATTGCTTGCATGCAGTAGATGACCTCTCCAAATTTGGGTCCTAGCATCGGGTCTGTGGCCACCAGCCACAACTACAACATACGATAGGGGGGCTCTTTATTCCTGACTTCTCATGTTCTAGAATTTTAGTAATTGGGGATTCATCCAGTATGGTTGGACTTGGATCATCTGTGAAAACAAGAAACCTACAAGGTAATCTGGTGATGTATATATCACGTATGATTGCATGTAGAGTACTAAACTAATGATTAATTGATTAGTGATTACTCTAGTCATAGACTTTCAGAATTTTAATTTACATTATTACTTAATTATTAAAAAAATTGTAAAACGTATCCACGTATCGTGTTTTCTGGGAAATTGCCGTATCCGCGTATCTGTATCCTTCCGATACCGATACGCGTATCCATATCCGTGCTGCTTAGATGATGAATACCAAAGTTGTATAACTCGTCAAGATCTCCAACTTATATTTTGGTCATCTTTTCATTTGACCAAATTTGAATAGTTTAAATTTTGAATTTCAATAATTGTCAACTTCAAATAAGATTTTGAAACCTTAAATGGTTTCAAATAAGAAAGCCATGAACATAGAAGTTGTTAAACACATCACTATCTACAACTTTTATTTTAGTCATCTTTTCATTTGACCAAATTTGAACAGTTGAAATTTTGAATTTCAATAAATGGCAACTTCAAACAAGATTTTGAAACCTTAAATGATTTCAACTATAAAAGTCGTGGACATAAAAGTTATTGAACTCATCACTATCTACAACTTTTATTTTGGTCACTTCTTTATGTGACAAAGTATTAGTAAACATTGTTCATAAATTCACATATGACTCATAGTTTCATGAACTATACGAGATATGTTGATTTATGAATAATGTTTACTATCACTTTATCAGATGAAGAAATGACCAAAATAAAAGATGTAGATCTTGATGAGTTATACAACTTTGGTATTCATCACTTTTTCAGCTGAAATCATTTAATGGTTGAAAATCTCGTTAAAACTTGTCATTTTTAAAAATTTGAAAATTTGAATTGCTCAAACTTTGTCAAATTAAACGAATGACAAAATCAACATAGTAACTTGATAGGGAATAATTTTAGAAAATTTTAGGAAAAAAATCATCACATTTGGAGTTAGTATGAGGGAGAAAGACTAGTTACAAATTTTACCCAGAGATTAAAAAGAAAAATCACAACTGTTCATGATGATCAATGATGAACAAGTGTGATTTCTCTTTTTAATCTGTGGTTGAAACTTGTAACTAGGTTTTCTCCCTCATACTAACTTCAAATGTGATGGTTTTTTTCCTAAAATTTTCTAAAATCATGCTCTATCATTTTAGTCTGGTCATCTATCTTTGTCACTAATTTTGGATAATTCAAATTTTCAATTTTAGAAAATGACAACTTCAAACCTGATTTTCAACCATTAAATGATTTTAGCTATAAAGGTGATGAATACCAAAGTTGTATAACTTGTCAAGATCTCCAACTTATATTTTGGTCATTTCTTTATTTCATAAAGTGTTAAGTGCTTGTTTTAAGTGTTTCAATAGTAGTCCGAACATGTTACAGTAGTAATAAGTGCCTGTTTCAAGTGTCTGCGTGTTACAGCTGTTTTAGTAGTATTAGAGTGGATGTTGCAATAGGTTCATCTAGATGTTGCAAATGGTAGTCTCACACACATGCATAAATGAAGTCTTACAAACACACACACTTACACAGACACTCCACATTCAACAACTAGCTAGCCCGCTGTAACGACTTTTCCCTTGACACCTTTTTGTTCCCATGGCAATATGTCTTTGGGTAGGTTCTTTTTCACAACATTGATCTTCTTAGGAAAGTCTGTAAATAGCGGCATCTCATTGTAGTTATTGTAAGCTTCAACATCGTCCACGCCATCAACTCCGATAATGTGTGCTGCTTCCCGGAGGCAACCACATGCTTTTTCTTATTCTTTGGGGGGAGGTTACTTTGTGGGTCAGGCATATAGAAAACTTATGTGACACGTGAAGCGAGCACCCAAGGGTCATCTTGGTAGCCTAGATTCTCGAGGTCCAAGACTCTCAATCCGATCTCATTTAGTTGGTGTTGTTTGATCCAGCGGCATCAAAACAGAGTCACCGTTATATCCCTTCCATATTCAAGTTCCCATATCTCTTCAATGATGCCAAAGTATTGGATCTTTTGCCCCACTCCATCGAGAGCTTCTATTCGAACGCCATTGTTTTGGTTCATATATTTACTATCCTTTGCGTGGGTATAGTACGTATACCCATTGATGTCATAAGCATTCTAAGATGTCACTTGTCTCGATGGCCCCTCCGCCAACCTACTAATGGTAATAGAGTCTATGGTTTCTCCAAGCGGTATGTTTTGGTCCTTCAACCATGTAGTTAGTCGTTGCTTGTGTTGTTTCATGACCCAATCATCTGAACGACCATTTCTCTCCGCCATAATGATAGCCAAGTGTTCATCAATGTATGGTTGCATCAGTTGTGTACTCTGTAGGACACTGTAATGCGCCCGACTCACCTCTTTGTAATCATGGTTGATGAACACTTTTCTACCACTGGTGCCCTTCCCAGCCAGCCTACCCTTGTGATGAGAATCAGGTTTACCAATCCCTTTCTGTACTTTTAGGTACTCTTGACAGCACTTGATGACTTTTTCAGTACTATAACCCTCTATCATGGAGCCCTCTGGGTATGCTCGATTATGCACGTATCAACTTAGAACCGACATGAACCGCTTGTCGGACCACATTTCATGCAAGTAGCAAGGGCCCAGCGCCTGTATCTGATGAACCATGTGAATCATGAGATGTGGCATTATATCAAAAAAGCAGGAGGTAAACACATCTCTAGTTGGTTTTGTGTCTCCACCACAAATTCATGTAGGTCACTCAGCTCTTGCTTGCCAATCGTCTTCTGTGAGATCTTCGAAAAGAAATAGCACATGCGGGTGATGGCCATTTTCAGGAACTCTGGCTTTATAGCCCTGATTGCAATAGGTAGAAACATTGTCAGCATCACATGACAATCGTGAGCCTTGTAGTGTGTTATTGACAAGTTCTTCATCGACACTAGCTTCTTCACATTCGCTGAAAACCCAGTCGGGACTTTGACCCCCCTTAGGAAAGTGCATATAGCTCTCTTCTTGTCTGGTGTTAGGTTGAAGCATGCCGTGGGCAGAGTGTATTTTCCATTAGCCTTAGGTACCAGGTGAAGCTGTGGCATCACGTTTAGCTGCACCATGCCTTTCCTTGATTTTAGACCATCCTTTGACTTGCTTGTGTCCATCAAGGTAGCAGTGAGACTCTCAAAGACATTCTTCTGCACGTGCATAGCATCAATGGCATGGGGGACCTCCAAGTCAGGCCAATAAGGCAGATACTAAAACAAGATCGATTGTTTCTTGAAAGGTACGCCTTCGATAGGAGGTGTGCTTCTATCTCTGTTCGTCCCATCCGGATTCTTCTTTCCATAGACGACGCGTATGTTTTTCACCATTCTGTACACGTGTTCTCCGTTATGACATCTCTCTGGAGGGGGTTCAATCTCTGGGGTGTTGTCATAAAATCTAAAGAACAATTTGCTGTGGTACTTGTGACTTGTCTTTAAGAAGTGTCGGTTCCTTAGGTAAACTATCTTCTTGGATGCATCTAGGTACACCCATGTAGTACCATCCATGCAAACCAAGCATCCCATCTTCCCTTTGATCTGTCCAGACAAAGCAAACAGCGCAGGGTAATCATTGGTAGTAACAAATATTATTGCTTTACATATGAAGTTCTCCTTTCGGAATGCATCATACATCGGCTCCCCATGCCTCCATAGCCTCTTCATTTCTTGCATCAAAGGCTCGAGGAACACGTCTATATCAATGCATGGTTGTTTAGGGCCAGAAATAAGAATAGTGAGGAGAAGGTACTTTCTCTTCTGACACAACCATGTTGGGATGTTGTACATGGTCAAGATCACTGGCAAATGCTGTGGTTGCTCATCCTCTCATTGAAGGGATTCATTCCATCGGTGCTCAAGCCAAACCGTACATTCCTTGGGTCATCACTGAATTCTTTATACTTCTCATCAAACCTTTACCACTGACTACAATCAGCCGGGTGTGCAATCTTATCATCATCCACCTTGCGCTCATCATCCCACCATGTCATGAGTGCGGCTTCTTTAGGGTTTAGGAAGATACGTCTCAAGCGATCGGTCACTGGTAGGTACCACATTACCAAGGCAGGAATTCTTCTCTGCTTTGCATCATTGCCTAATGGAGTATCCTCTAGGGGCTGAGATTCTTGTACCACCTTTTTTGTACCCTTCTTATTCCACTTTTTCCCCATGGAGGGTTCATCCCCACCGTAAAGGTCATTGTTCTTGTACTGGCTGGCCCCACAACGGGGACATTTATTCAGTGACTTGAACGTTTCACCACGAAAAAGTATACAGTGGTTGGGGCATGCATGGATTTTTTCAACCCCCATTGTCAATGGACTTATGACCTTCTTCGCTTGGTATGTGTTGGCGGGAACTGAGTTTGGTTGTGGCAACACCCATGATAGGAGACGCAATAGATCATTGAAACTACAGTCTGACTAGCCGTACTTAGCCTTCAGGATGAGTAGCTCAAGCACAAAATGTAGCAATGTCCAATGTGTTGGACAGCCCTTTTCAACACCATACACAGTCTCCTTCGATGCTTTTGTCACCCTTTCCATATTTTCTAGACCTTTTGGGCTCTTTAGTAAAATCTCTGGTCCAAGGGCTCGAATCATGTCCTCCAAATCATCTTCATCCCTGACATGTGCTCCACCATCAATATTGTTACCACCTTCATCGTTACCATCCCAACCACCAGCATCACCACCTTGTTCATTACCAAACTTGGGATCCATTCGTGCATCAAGCTTTGCTGAATATTAGGACAGGGATTCTAGGGTTTCATCATCGTATTCCTCCTCATCCTCATCATTAACAATAACCGTTTCACCATGATGAATCCACACTATGTAGTCCTCAACAAATCCTCGCATAATCAAATGTGATCTGATGATAGTCACATATGTCTATGCCATACGGTTCTTGCAATCTTTATAGGGACAAATAATTGTATCCTTATTCTCTGTCAATGTCGTTGCATGCTTCTTAGCGGCTTCAATAAATTTATCCACCTCTTCACAAAAACCTACCTTGAACCTTAACGAACCATACAACCAAGAGTTCCTATACTCCATCTTTTACAACAACAACAAAACAAACATTAAAGGACTACTTATTCATATATATATATAAATGAATCAAATTAATAATTACTTGAGAATAATTGTATATACTTCAGATATATATGAATATAAATCAAATATAATTACATGAAGCATACAAACACACCATGGTAGAGGAAAATTAATTAATGGCCCATTTATCCATAAATAATTAAAATACATATTTGTTGATTACAATAAACAATTTCAAAGACAACAATTAACAATAATTATATTTTACCCAATATCTTTCATGCAAACCCTAGTCCAATTTCATCAAACATAAATTTACAAAAACAAAATTAATAAAAAAACCAAACCCTAGATCTAGATCAACATGCACATGAAACATCCATAAAACTAACTAATTGTTCACTAAAATCAAGAAACATGGACCAAATAAGGGTATGATCTTGTTCCCCTACCTAATTTACCCAAGTACATTCAAAACTTGTATCTAATTTGCTTCATAAGTAGCTCAAGCACCATAAAAGAGAGAGAAAAGCAAAACTCTAATTACTCACTAACCAACCATTAAAACTTCAAAAAAAAGTGTGGGATAGCATTTTCTTACCTTCTACAACCTCTCCACCAAAGGATTTGAGACCAAAACCTTCCCCTTTTAGTAGTGCAATTTTTGGGAGGTGCCCAAGGCCTCCCCACCTTTCTTTCATGGGTTGGAGTGAGTGACCCAAGGAGGAACAAGGTGTTGTAGTTTTTATATGTGGGTCATTTGTAGGGGCGGCTGGTGATTGAGCCGCCCCTACAAATCGTAGGTATTTATACATGGGGCATTTGTAGGGGCAGCTCAATCACCAGCCACCCCTACAAATAGCAACACCGGGGGCGGCTGGTGAGTGAGTCGCCCCTACAAATCTGACCCATTTGTAGGGGTGGCTCGTATCACCAGCCACCCCTGCTATTCCATTTGTAGGCGCGGCTAGTCTCGTGGGTCCCGAGTATGCCACTGTAGGGGTGGCTCCATCACCAGGCGCCCCTACAAAAAAATTGTCCCGTTGTTACAAACCGTTTTTCATGTAGTGAATTTTCCCATCTAATAGTCAACAACATTAGGGTCACAGTACCTCACAAGGTCATTGTCATTACAAGTTGGCACGACACATTTTGAGCATCATAGGCAGTTATAGCAACGAGCAAGAACGAACCACAGGAGCACCAACAAGAAAAAAGAATGCACCATAACTACAGCAAATAACACCAGTGTGTTCTTGACCACCTTTGGTGGAGGCTTGACAAAAACTTTGTCATCTTCACAACCCATGAACTCCAAGTATAATGCTTCTGCCTCTTCTTTGTTAGGGAAGCTCTTGTAGCTATTGTTTTTAAAACCAGTTACCTAGGCATTGCATCTAGCCCAGGTTGCATATACCCCAAGAACCTTGCCATGGTACACAGCATACCAAGCCATGTGCCCCTTAAAAACACATAAAAGCAAGTATAAGATGTTGATAAGATGAGGGTGGCAAGAAACTAGGCCTCACTGCATATCCAGCATCGACAAGATAGAATTTGCCTAGAAATTAGCAGATAGGGATATGTTTTAGTAGTTTCATTTAGGATTAAGCAAAGTATCAATGGTTTTTGTGGTTTGGATGATACCTAGTGGCACTCTAAGGCCATCAGCTCTTTCAAGAGCATCAAACAAGATAAGAGCATCATGTGCAGATCCCTCCCAACCAGCAAGCACATGGTGAATCTGAGGTCAAAGTCCACGGCTGCCAACATATTTTGTGTGATGGTGTGCTTCCTGCCTCTAAAGGCAGCTTGCATCTTCACAGACACTCTAGCTAAGACATGAGTACCATCAATTGCTCCTATGCAGTCCTAAATCAACAAAACATAAGTGCAAGTGAACATTGACACTAAACAGATAATGAATGAGACCTATGTATGACAAGTTATGGATACCAACCTTGAAATAGGGGTACCACCTTCTGCTCCCAAGGATCCTAGGATGGACATTGGTAGCAGGAGGGACAATCAATTCATTCCTCAGCTCTCCTACCGCATATAACACCTTCTGTAAGAACCTACTAATTGTCTCTGTGGACCTCCTGAAGGTGAGGTCAACCACCCTAAACCTCTCATTGTGACCAACAACATACAAGAACATGGCTACTTGTTCTTCAATAGATGCATGTCTGCTGTCAGTGACAAGCTCTCTACTACGGAAAAGGTCACAAAGTTGGAAAAAAGGGGCCCTCTTCATTCTAACAAGGTTGACACAGTGCACATCATCAGATTCATAGATGTATCTAAGGTTGTTCATTCTCTGTTTGTCCCTCTTAGCCATAGGACCATAGGTGACTGAGCGCTAATCTTCAACTCTCCTCATAAACCACATGAAAAACCAAGCAGACACTGCAACAACCACAACAGCGGCAGCCCTGCGCCTAGCTTCAAAGGCCTTGTCTACCAACAGGATGGAGGGCAACATTAGAAAGGGAGCATGCAACATGGGTGTGTACTACTTAGCAAGCAAAAAATCAGACAAAATGAACTATGAAAGACGTGGCTACCACACCAAAGGGTGCTCCTCTAGAGTATACTATTACACAATCAACATCACTGACCTCTAGGCACTTTGCTCAGTGTGTACAACAAAATAGACATCAACATGTACAAGATCTACACAAAACATGAGGTATACACCAAATACGAAGCATCATGTACAGATCTGAGCTAGGAACAAGTAAATCAGGTATAGCATCGCACAGATCTGAGGATGTCAAACCAAGAACCCTAATTTCTTGGCATTGCAAGCAAAATCCACAAACAAATCAACAAAATCGACACTGAAGAAGGAGGGGAAGAGCGCAGGTGGCATATACCGTCGAAGCGCCGGAGGACCGAGAGAAATCCACCGGCGGTGGTCGCCTTGGTAGGGCTACCGAGGTCGAGGGGGAGCTAGAGGGGAGTTCGCACCAGAGCTATGGCGAAAGGAGAGGCGAAGAGTGAGGGCAGTAACCCTATCCGCGACATACGTGCACACTTTATCGCCAGGACGGCCTCATCTCCCGCGCTCTCCGCAAAAGGTTCCCGCCAAGCACCAAGCGAGCCTGCACCGAGAGGGCAGTGGGGATCGAGAAGACGGCGCCATCCGGGATGGAGGAGGGAATCTACACGAGAGAAAGCTGGAGAAACGTGCGAGTAGGGCAACCAAACACAGGCAAATGCACCAAATGGTGCGGGATGGGCCATATGACGGCCCGGTTTGGGCAACCAATCACGCCCATAATGCACATCATTGAGGTAGTTGTAAGTCTAGATAGATAGATAGATAGATAGATAGATAGATAGATAGATAGATAGATAGATAGATAGATAGATAGATAGATAGATAGATAGATAGACAGATAGATAGATAGATAGACAGACAGATAGATAGATAGATATACCTTAATAATAAGGGTTATTTAGAATAGTGTCATTATAATTTTCAAAGTTTTGAGAAGTACCGTTACTATTCATCTATTTTGAATCTTATATTATATTTCTTCCTTCCGTTGAAATATGCCACAGTATACGTCCGGAGAGGCCTTGGGCCCAACTGCAAGAGTACACGCATCACCATATTTTCATATGGACAAAACTGCCCCTCCACCTTCATCTCTCTATGTGACTGATTGTGGACCCCATAGTCATCTCCTTCCTTTCCCGTCATCTTCTCCACAGCGGCCGAGGTGGTCGAGCACTGGGAGTTCCCTACCATCAGGGACACACTGGTGTTCGACTCGCGGGAGGACGCCAAGGAGTACCTCGCCGCGACCACCTGTAGTCTCGCGGGCGCGTCGGGCTCGGGTGCCACGAGGCCACACTGCAGACTGCCATGGCACAGCTCGAGGACGAGTTCCGCCACTTCCTCGTCCGTGGGGTGCAGCCGCTCGCCGCTGAGGATGTCTTGGCCTCGCTTCTTCGACGGCTATCGCTTACGGTACCCTTCTTCAACTTCTTCGCCATAGACCTAGATGGTCTCTCCTTTGCTCACCACAACACCAAGAGGGGAGACAAGTAGGGCGGCAGGAGCTCCGCCTCCAATGAGAAGATCTCGCTCTACCTCATGCTACAAGCACCGCCGCCGCCTCGCACGAGAGCGCAAGCGCGCACTAGAAGCACAGGGTCAACAGCGGCACAGGTCGTAGTTGGCGAAGAATCTGCAATCTGCATGGAGAAGAGGATGGGAAAAGAAAGAGGAAGGAGGAAGGTGATGACAGTGGGCTCCACGCATCAGTGACACATAGAGATGAACGAAGGTGGAGGGGCAGTTTTGTCCATAAGAAAATATGGTGATGCCGTTTACGCCTGTAGTTGGGCCAAGGCCTCTCTAGACGTATACCTTGGCATATTTCAAAGGGAGGAAGAATTGTAATGCTAAGATTCAGAATAGGTGAATAGTAATGGTACTTCTCAAAACTTCTAAAATTATAATGGCACCAATCCAAATAACCATAATAATAAAGAGGCAAAATTTCTCGCCAACTTTTTTTTTTTTTTTTGCTACCGGCAAGTACAGAGCGGTCTATGGTTGGTGGTCCCGGGTATGTGTGTTGCATGTCATGGAGGCAGTTGTAACTTGTAGGTAAGACATAAATTGCTGAAGAAATCTGGCAGACCTTAATTGAAACCTCATCTTCTCCCGCCAGCTAATAATTTCACTGTATCCGTGTTGTCCTGAATATCAGCTCTGAGGCTGGGCCAATACATCATGCATGCACTGATCAAGACTAGATGTGCATGCTCCTATATGAGTACATGACACTTGCATGCTCCTATATACATGACACACATACTGTATGTACATTGAATGACCGCCTTGCCAGAAATCAAATCCATGCACCTACTGAAAGAACCGTGACACTACAAGGCATTCAATGTGTCCTTTGGGCTGAAAACCTGTTTCCACTGGCATCTCTGATTAAGCTGGACCACCATCGTCCTATATTGAGTCACAGAGTATGTATGGCATAATAGTAAAGCGATATGGCTCACTCGTTTTCTAATCCACATGTGATGTTCAATGCGAGACACCAGCCCGGCAGCCCATCTTGCATTACCATCAAGACGCAACAAGTACTTGTGCAGAAGACCTCCTCGATCAGATCCACCGCCCTGACACTTTGTGTGCCTTGGATGGTTGAATTCTTTCAAATGAATCATTGATATTGCACCTACTACCTACTAGCTTGCATTGCAATTTCATGCCCATCTGTGTACAAGTACAGGTTGGTACTCGATCAGCATGCATGGACACAGGGACCCGGCACCAGCTCGCAGAAACGCATTAACGGCAAAGGCGAATGTGACAGCATCTTCACACGAAACACTAATGGCACTTCAGCAGCTCAAGTGGAGCTTCCAAAAAAATAAATTGCACCAATCTTAAAGCAATCTGGTAATTAATTTAATTAATTTTGTAATGGGCAATGCTTGGGCCCAGCCCCATGCATACCCAATTCAAACCCAGCCCCACCAGCACACGTAATGGTTTTTGTCCAATAGTTCTGAACCCAAATTGGCCATTGCATGCGTTTCGTTGTCCTTCGCCAGTCACATTGTATGTGCAGTGGCGATGGCGACGCCACCCAGCAGGGACAGAGGCGTTGTGCCATGCCTCATCTATGCTGATCTGTTATTAGGGGATCGGCCGCCACCCCTCATATATAGACTGCAATAGTGATGGTGGACCTGACGAACCTTATGAGGAACTGGAGTTCCATCTTGACTTTACTGATGATAGCAGCTCAGAGAATGAAAACATGTCGTTGAGTCCAAACCCAGCATCAAAGGAAAAACATCTCAATGGTCAAGCACAAAATGGTGCAATTAACTTTCCATATAGTCAAATTTGTTTTGTTCTTAGGAGCAATCAATATGAACTAAAAAATCATATATCCCTACTGATGAAACCCTGTCTATTTGTGTTCATAGGGAGATGCAATGCTAGTTATGGCAAGGAAATATTTTGGAGAACTACATATGCTGTAGAGTGATCCAATTCATTGGACAAGTATTGGGTCATAGTAAAACAATGACCTTTGCAATTCAATGATAAAATACATGAAGCCTTGTAATGGTTCAAGACTTCAAAGAAGATTTACACAAGTTGGTCTTTTTTATCCCATTTATTTCTCAAAAACTTACTGCCACTACAATCTAATTTGATCTGAGATATTATCATGTCAATCGCAGAAGACAAATGGCAGCTCAATTTATATATTCAGAGGAAAATGAGGATCAGATGGCGAAGAAGATGGCCGGAGGGATCATGAATGATGTTGCAGAATATTGTTGGTCGGCTCCACCTACCCTTGTACTCTATACTTCTCTCTTTGCCTAAAGGGCAAAGTAGACAGAGATGGCCGGGATGGCCTTTACTTGGTAGTATGGCTATAGTAGGTAGTTGGTAGTATGGGTGATGCTAGTCATGTACTTGTTGTTGGTGAAACAACACTTTGTACATGTGTACAAGCTCTATATAATCGGTTGTAATTGGCTGTAGTCGGTAGTTCAGAACATAGGCCAGTTCGAATCCATTGGAACTAGTTGGAACCTGTTGCAACAGTGTGTGTTGCGCTCTGTTCTCTCTTCTCAAACCCATTCAACTTCGAGGTGTGCCTGTATGGTGAGGCTGAGGGTGTCAAGTAGATCATCAGGCCAACAATTGGTATCAAAGCCGATGGATGGAGAGATCAACGGCCATGTAAGGCGTAGGTGGTTGTTCCCGCATTCAGGTTGGGAATGTGATCAGTAGGAGCTAGGAAGGTAAAACCGGGATGCATGAAAAAGAAACGGGGTGTCGCACCTGTGACCGAAGGTGGCATGAGGGTTTTGACAACCCCCACACCAACACTCTGGTTGCGGTTGTCATGGCCATGGCAGATTTGCCCTGACGCCGCCTGTGTTGATGAAGCACACAGATGCGCGAGCGTCGGCTCTTGAGAGAGAGTGAATCATCCGCGGGAGTCGGAGGAGGCTTGGCGGACGATGGGGGTTGCAGAGTCTCAAGTTGCTGACAAAGACTGTTGATGCAGTGGCGAAGATCTGCGACCTCCTTGTCGACTTGGGGCGCCAGAGATCGAAGTTGCCCATGGCCGCCATCAGATCCGCTACCGAATCTTTAACCTTGTTGAGACGCCGATTGCTCCGCGAAATCCCCTTCGATTGTTCATCCAATTTAGCAAGGATTAGGGCAAACTGCTCCTCTACCTTTATTGTGACCTGAAGACAAGTGTGTTGATCGTGCGCCAGGATCTAGACTCTCGATACCAATTGTTACGATCTTTTTTTTCGAAAGCATGTATTGGCACATGCTTTATTAAGGAGAAAATGGAAACAAAGTATAGCCGGTGCTAGCCACGGCGAGATGCCATAGATAGCGAACCGGAGGAACACTTACATGAATCACCGGCTTCAACGGTGGTGCTAAGATGATGTACTAACCGAGGAAACTAGCTGTGCAACTAAAGAAAGATAGAAGGGCAGACCGCAGCCACTAGGTAGGTAAAACGATCAGCGACGCAAGGCCGCGAAAGCCCGCGGCGATCCAAGCGTCTTCCTCCTCCAGAAATTATTATGATCACCGACACTCTTAGTATATTTGGTAGTTTATAGTGGACAAGGACGTCGCCAGTGATCTGGAGCTGTAGCTCGCCACCAACAGGACATCCAAATCAGATTTCTCTTCCTACCACTAGCTTTTTTTTTAGTCTTAAGCTGTTACAACTGGACCAGTAGGCGACAACAATTCTCCAGATATAACTGGGCTAAGCTAAACATTGTACCACTTAGGCCCATAGAACCTAGTATCAGTTTTCTTGGGCCTTCGACCTCTTGGGCTCTTGACTTCTTGCTTGTCTCCTGGACTCGCCTCCTAAATGGCAATACATGGTGGCCTACCGTCGCCACGGCAGCTCATTGTTGCCTCTACACGCCTGCCGTCCGTGCTGCACTGCCTGGTCATGGAGCACGGCTTCTCCAATCCAATACATGGCCGCGTCTAGGAGAAAAAAGACCGAGGAAGAGAGTTTGAAGAGAAGAAAAGAGAAGTGAGAGGAAAACATCAACACGCAAGAGATGGAGAGAGCGGCACCCAGCCTTCCATCCCGTGACCAGAAATATGACTGCAGGAGAGACAGAGTTTGGGTCTGGCACGGATCATGGTTTTTTAGAGTGTTGGGAGAGTGAATGGGTCTCTCACTACTTTGGTCTATACATTAGTTTGAATGTTGGTTCGGTGCTCTTAAACAACCGTCTCTGAAAGTCAATTATAACTTAAAAGGTGGATGGATTAAAAGAACTATGACTTTTAGGGGCGTTTCTCTTAGTTCAACCACCCCTAAAAATAGATATATTTCTAGGTGCGGTTCATTTAACATATCTGTTTTTAAAAATAGATTTCTAGGGATTAATGTTTGTTAGCTACTCCCTCTGTTCTGTAATATAGTGTATTCTAGAAATTTTAAGATAAATTAAGAGAGAACATAAAAGACGCATGTACGCTCATTTCATTTCTTTATTAGATGATATTATCTACGTGATTAATGGTGATTGGTTGCTAAATAAAAAGTATTTAATGCAAAACTAGGTTTTTGTCCTCCATAATGCATTAGATTTGAGGTCAAATTATAAATGCTAGAATGCACTATATTACAGAACGGATGGAGTACAATGCTCCTCTGGTCATAGTTAGAGGCAGTTTCTTATATGCACCATCGTTGAAATTTTGTGCAGTAGTGGTTATAGTAAATTAATTTGGTAGTTAGCATATGTAATCTTATACTGCCCTATGTATCTTTACTCTCTCTCTCTCTCTCTATATACAGTCCGGGAGGCACAGTGCAAATATCATATGCCATTATATCTAATCTAGTATGCTTTCATTTTATGATAAACAATAGTCAGAAAGTTTTCTCCATTGGCATGCAAAATTGAAGGGATTTTTGGACGTATATACGCTCATCAGGACATACATGGGCGACCAAAGTTTTTTTCTCAACTAATTATTGGAAGGACAGCAGGTGAACCATCTGAGTTTTGTTGCAAAGTGCATCAATGGTCATCGTATTTCAATTAATCCTAGATGGTGCAACACGTTTTCCTTATAGCGAATGAAAACTGTTGTTTGCATTGGCCAAGTAAATGGTACGGAGTACAGTAGTGTTCAAGGCTTGAGAGCGGAGAGAGTAAAGTTGGTTAATTTTAGTTTGCACTCCGGTATGGAGGAAATGGAATTACTACTTCATGCACATGGTAAATATTTTGTAGAGGTTGTGGAGGGCTTAGTATCATCATATTTAACCAGTAGTCTGCAATAAAATCGCTGTTGAACAAATCACTACACACATATGAAAATAGTACATCCGAAGTTTATAATTACATTGGATAGAGTACATCTGAAGTTTATAATTACATTGGATATAGTTCATGCTATCAGAAAGGCACTGTATGGCGCTTCCTCCCTGACAAACTATGTTCTTGAGGCATATCTTGAGTGCAATTTGGAACGAAGCGAATAGTTGAAGTATAAGGGGGTAACCTGGATTCCCATATCAACAGATGAAATTCTCCTTTAGGCCTAGCAGCAGGATCTAGCAGTAGGCCACCTTTGGTAATTCTGTTTTGGCTAGAGCATAAAAAGTCATGCTACTTCTACTAGTACAAGGTAAGATGCGAAGGGGACTAATAACAGGACTCGAAATGAATTCCGTCATGTCTACCTCACGGCCTTGCTCGAAAAGCAGATTTGGGTGCTGCCCGTAAGCGAAGAGGTTCTTCTCAATCATTTTTCTGCACCTGTTTAGTATGGAAAGCCGAAGTTGAGCATCCAGGTTGCTTCTCATCACGTCAGCCAATGCTTTTCCTGCAACAAGTGATCCATGCTGATGCAATTCCTTTGCAATTGCTTGTCCTATATGTACTAGTCTTGGATGTGCTCTCACAAGGTATCAAGAGATATCAATCCCTCTCCCTGACTCTTCAACTGCCCCTATCTCCAAAATCCGTCGCCACCTCAAACCGTTCCTTCTCCACCAATGGCGGAATCTCTAGATCCCACAATTGCTCTAGCCTCTGTGATCGTTGCCGCCCTTCCCCCCTCCTCCAGCTACTCCAGGCTTGGCTTCAGCGCTCGCCATAATCAACGTCAAGACTCACATCCGCTTCACCCTTGAGCTTGATCCACCCAACTACTCCAACTGGCAGGAGCTGTTCCTGACCCTTGTCGACAAGTTGGCACCTGAAAATCCCGATGCACCCTGGACGACGATCGATTGCTCCGTGTGCTCTCCATCTACTCCTCGATGTTGGCTCGTGTGATGCGCCTGATCATGGTGCCTGGCGCCTCTGCCTATGAGATCTGGACCAAGGCGATGAATCTTTTCCTCGACAACAAGGCGTCTGGCGCCATAGCCCTTGAGGCGAAGCTCTGTGCTCTGACCCAGTGTGACCTACCAGTGCTCGAGTATGCCTAATGCCTCAAGGATCACGTTGATGGGCTCGCTGATTTGGAACACTCATCAATGACAGCACATTGCTGCTTGCCCTCCTTCGTGGCATCAACGAGCCCCTCCGCAACATGGTTACCATCCTGAAGATGAAGGATCCACTGCCTAAATTCCTTGAAGCCTAGTTTCTTCTTGCTCTAGAAGAGTCTGAACTCCCATCGCATGCGGCCTCAGCCACTGACCTCGCCACGCCCAAGGCCGCCCTCGAGGCACCCCATCCCCATGCTCCAGCACCGACGACTGTGGGTCTTGCTACACCCACCGTGCCATCGGCCCCCGTCCACCGTCTCGTCCTTAGAGTCATGGGATGGGCAAAGGCAAGGGCAATAACTACTAGCGTGGCCCTCGTCCATGGGACAATCATTGGACAGGCTCTTTTCAGATGTGGCCTATGCCTGGTTAAGGAATTCTTGGGCTCGCTCAAGCTATGTGCTATTCCAACCGCCGTTCCAGTAGCCGCCATAGTTTTTAGGTGTCGCACAGGCGCTTCGTGTTTACACCAAAATTTGGAAAGAAAAATGTGAGAACTCGAAGCTTCCAGAATTGTGCCAATCAAGGAATCGATTGCATAAGGATCGATATCAGCTGATTCAGATACAACACTGGAATCGGCTCTCTTTGAATGACGTCAGCAGATAACGATAATGAGCTACGGTTGGTGTCAGGAAATACATATTGGACTCTACAAAAAGGGAAAGATTAGGGTCCAAGTTATCTTAAGATAGGAATGTTTTCTTTTATACAAAAGATTGTAATGAGTCGTACTCGAGTAGTATTCATGTCTAGACTCCTGGTATAAATATTGAACCCCGGCTATTGTAAAGGACATCCAATCAATCAAACACAAGTTATTTACTTTTTTGGCTCCGACCACCCCTTAGGAGTAGGAGTAGAGTAGATCTCGGCGAGTTCTTCAGCAAGTAGGGCTACATCGGTCCGGTCGACCTCCGGTTTGTCTATAAGTACCGTCATGGTTTATACTTTGGTTTGTACGGCTGTATCGATCTGGTCGACCTCCACTATGAACCTTAGTATAAGCTAGTTATCGACTCTTATCTAGTTCTAAGTATGGCTACATCGATCCGGTCGACCTCCACTGCTCGAACTAGATTAAGGTAAAGTTATCGGCTCTACCTAAGAGTTGCTATCTTTGGTAGATTCATTAAGTTATCGATCTTGCTGATGTTCTTATCGTCATTGGTTTGCAGTAACATCAACCTGCCCGGTCGAGATCGATTTAGATCGACCTCATATCCTTTGGGTCCATCGTTTGCTTTGTCACAACACGATACTTCTTACAATGAACGACGGGTTATGTTTTATTGGCTGTTCTATTTCGATCTTGGTTGCGCATAGTACATGGTTAAGGCACGTATGATCTTAGAGGGGTGAACTGGTTAGTTAAATCTAGTCTACGGTTCACTATTATGGTTGTAATGATCCGGTCGATCCCCACTAATAGCACTGTAGATTGGAGGATGCTAGTTAGTAGATCTGTTCTTGATTAGACGTGACCTTGACTGTTTGCTATGCCTACATCGGCTAAATAGCCGATCGACTATGCGTTAATGCCTACAGCATGTTTACATGATTCTGTTAAACATGAATATATCTGTTTACTTTAAAGGTTTGATTTGTTGTCTTTTATCACGGCTGCATCGATCCGGTCGAACCTCACTGTTAGAGATAGCAGGTTAGGTTTGATGAGTCCATAGGTTTGTCCATGTGAAATAGTCGATTGTTCACACGCTGTAGTTCTTTTCACCTGAATCGGCTATTTTAGCCTATTTATCTGAGCCTTCACGTATAGCATGTCTTTCAGAAAGCCTATCGAAGTATGGATGTTTTTACGGATTCCTCGGTTTTAGTTTGTTACTATCATCATAGCTACCATCGATTCAGTCAAACATCACTATTGGTGGTAACAGATTAGATTCAGGACGTTTGTAGGTCCATTCGTATCAGATAGTCGATTTGTTCGCATGCTATATCCTTTATCGTTAGATTCATCGGCTTAATGCTTTATACTGATAACATCTGTCTAGCTGATGATCTCATTTACATCTACATGTACTGTACCTGTCAACATAAAGTCAAAATGCTACCCACAAGCTTTACAGTCCGTAACAGCCGATTTATGTGCGTATTGGCTATTTAGTCGTTTTTTATGTCTGACTGCTCCAGAAGCGGCACACTTGGATATGTCTGGGCATAAACCGGCATGTTCCACCTTAAATTACTGATAAACTTTCTCTCCTTGTCAATTGCAGGGTCAAATTGATTGGCACGCCTTGGGAGGAATACGCTGGATCGGTTATCCCTGCGTTGAAGCGAAGCGGATCTCCAGCTCCATCAAGCAGATCCTTCCGGCTTGCTATGTGTTGACACATTTTCGTGCCGACACGCGTTTTGGCACGCTCGGTGGGACCCCACAATCGTCATGGCGGCTTACAACAATAATGACATCCTTATGATGCCTTATGAAGACCTACCTAATGGAGACAAAGATGTCATCCGTAAATTTATAAAAGAATTTTAGAACAAATGTTTGTTGTCCTACACCAAGACATGTGACAATACAATTATTTAGAAATATCCACTACAAAGAGTTCTGTTGCATGGGCAAACAGATGCAGATGAAGCAAAAGATAGGCGTTTCTTCGTGGAAGCTGTAAACAAATCTGTTCATGATGCCATATCGAACCATAATAAAGTTTTCTTGAACACATTCCACAACGCCATGAAAGAGGTGTTTCATGGGTCGCCAGTTGATCAGGTTGGGCCGGCTTATTACAACATTCCACATCCATCGACTCAGGGGACTAATCAAGCTGGTACTAGCCATCAAGAAGCAGCACTAGCCAGTAATGATGATGTCCAGATAGTTTAGAGCTCATCTGAGCAAATTCAAGGTGCTACTAATAATCAGATACAACATAATCATGGGTCGTCAGTGCACCATGTGCAACAGCCGACAGGGCAAGGTTAGAATCAAATGGTCAATTTTAGCACATTAGGCCAAATATCGTCGTCGGCTCAAAGGATAGCGCCATCAATTCAAAGGATTCATAGAGATATAGATCCTAACATCTATAATCAGAAACTTCAAGCAGCAAGCCAACAAAGGACCCAGCCGATAGAGATTCTACAAGGATATCATTATGGCAGAGATTATAATACTCTTCACATGATTCTGAATCCAGGGTACCAAGGTACCCGGAATTTTAATCCACAGATGGGTCAGCAGTTGTAGAGAAATCCAAATTCAAATGCTGATGAGTTGTTGCTGAGAGTGACCGAGATGATGAAGAATTAGTTCGGTTTGAAGCCGAAAGGGTAGACCTTCTCGTACAAACACCCATATCCAGAATGGTACGATTTGGTCGCTCTTCCTACAAATTACAGGCTCCCAAAGTTTGCTAAGTTCACTGGCCAAGATAGCACAAGCACAATTGGACATGTCAGTCAGTATCTTACACAGTTGAGTGAAGCATCCATTGAAGAGGCCCATCGAGTTTGTTTCTTCTCTTTGTCTCTATCAGGGCCAGCCTTTACTTGGTTCTCATCACTGCTAGTTAACTCAATTGCCAATTGGGCTGGCCTAAAGAAGAAATTTCATATATATTTTTATACTGGGACTGGAGAAAAGAAGATTACCGATTTGACAACTATAAGGTAGAGAACTAATGAATTGGGCATCGAGTTTCTTCAGAGATTTTGAGAAACCAGAAATCTGTGCTTCTCACTTAACTTGACTGATGATCAACTAGCTGCTTTGGCCATTCAAGGAATGTTGCCAACATGGAGAGAGAAGTTGCTGGGACAAGAATTTGACAACTTGGGTCAATTGGCTCAACGAGTGGCAGCGCTCAATAACCAATTTCAAAATATACGCAGAGATACCCGATTCCAGAAAAGTACCACAAAGGTCGAAGCCTATAATTCATATTCATGCGATGACTGCTATAAGGACGATGAGGAAGAAGAAGTTGCCGCAACTAAATGGAATTGGGGTAAGAAGACAGTAATGGTGCCAAATCCTTGGGGAAGAGGAGTTGAAGAGAGCTATGACTTTGACGTCACAACATCGGACAAGATCTTCGATTTCTTGCTTCAAAAGGGACAGATCAAGTTGCCCGATAATCATGTTATGTTGCCCCTGATCAGTTGAAGAATAAGAAGTTATGCAATTTTCATAATGCTACGTCTCATTCTACTAATGAATGCAGAGTTTTCCGGTAGCATATACAGAGGGCTATTCAGCAAGGAAGGCTCTAATTCGATACGCCTTGGAAGATGAAAGTTAATGATAATCCTTTCTCAGGAGATCAAAACATGGTCGATGCTAGGCTGCTCAAAGGGAAGACTAAAGTCCTAACATCAGTTAGATCAAAAGAAACCAGAACAGTCGATCCCGACATGCAAATTTGGCTGATGAATACAGAGAAATTAGAAGGCGTCATGACCAACAAAAGAGCCAATATGAGCAGGGGGGAACGTCAAAGGATGGGGCGACAAGGCCGCGTGTTACATCTCGAATTTTGTTGAATAAATGGCAGCGACAGAAGGAAAAGGATTATCAGCGTTGGTTAGAAGGACAAGAATACCAGCGTCAACAGGAGAAAGAGAGGTATGAAAGAAAACAAGCCGAATCACATTGGAATTGTCCTTTCTTTAGACATTGCTGGAACGAAGGTTTGAAATTGCCTATCAGAAATAACTATCTGGAGTGCAGCGAGCAATATTGGGAGTTTAGGCAATCTCAAGCCAACAGCCGGTCTATCCATGCTTAAGATGCATGTCATCATAATAATATGGATCGACGCTTAAAAAATAGAAGTGTTCATGATCGGCTTGGAAAATGAGTTGTTGATCAAAACTGGGCTGATTATGAAGAAGAAAGTAATGAGGGAGAATATGTTTGGCAAGAAAGCCAATGGTGTCCAGGAGGTTTGATAAGAAGCCAGAAAAGAAGAGTGCAACGCCTAAGGAATAGAGATCTAGAATAGGCTCAAGTATCTAGTAGACCTCAAGTATGGCGTGTTAAACAAACAATTGATAGAGGGCAACCATCGGCTAATATTCAAATGGCTTTTCTATTACCATCAGAATTTAGAGCTCCAGCAGATCAAGAAGTTTATTCAGATTTCAATGAATCAGAGTATGAAGAAATAGTTGCCAAGTTGATAGTTATACAGCAGGCTATATTCGATAAGCCAGTCAAGCATCAGCACTTAAAGGCTTTATATGTAAAAGGTTTTATTGATGGGAAGCCGATGAACAAAATGTTGGTGGATGGAGGTGCTTCTATTAATCTTATGCCTTATACCACTTTTCGTAAACTTGGCAAGGGACCAGGAGATTTGATTGAGACCGACATGATGCTTAAGGATTTTAGGGGTAATGCGGCTAAGACCCGGGGGGCAATGAACATCGAACTGACAATCAGGAGTAAGACTCTGCTCACCATGTTATTCGTCATCGATGGGAAAGGGTCATACAGTTTACTCCTTGGTCGTGATTGGATTCATGTAAACTGTTGTGTGCCATCAACCATGCATCAATGTTTGATTCAATGGCATGGAGATGATGTCGAGCTGGTTCGCGCTGACAAATTTGTGAGTATCGCAACAGTCGATCCAGTATACTAGGAGCTAGAAGACTTCGAAGTTGTGGGAAGGAGGCTTCATTAAGATCAGCAATGATGGCCAACAGCCGATCCAAGCAATTGGCTCTTAGAGTTTGTTTTAATGGATAATCATGGCTTCACGTTGGCCAGTGAATTAAGAGAAATAAACATTGGTCATGAAGATAAGCCTAGACCAACGTATGTAAGTGCTAAATCGGAAACTGAGTACAAGCCAGAGTTGATAAATTTATTAGAGGTTGTTCTGCTTAATGAGATGCCTGGCTTAGATCGATCGACTGTTTAATCTTTGGTCGGAAAAGTTCTGGTACAACCTATCAATAGTAATCAATGAAAAATGTTTGAAGGGATATTATCCTAGCGTTTGATCAACACTTGATAGCCGATTCATTTAGTCATCGACTCTAATAGCCGGTACCAGAAAGGTATCACCTTTAGTTCGAAATAAACCCGAAGATGTAAGAGCCGATACGATATGTATCGCCTATAGAGCAAAAGCAAAAACGAAGACAATTGTGACATATACGAGGGTATTGCACTGAGACATGGTTATGAAAGAGCAGAAGATTCTATTCATTAGTTTGCACTAGATACAAACTAATCGAAGACCTTGTTCACCATATCCTGAGCGGATGTGATGTCCACAATGGCCTCCGCTGCGATGACAAATTCTTTGATCAGATCCTCATGCTCCTCGGGGCCATCGCCCATCGGGAAGCCATTCTCCATGGCATGGAGCTCGTACCCAGTCTGGACTTGCGCCGCGGCCAGCGCCACCGACGCGCCATGATGAACGTTGTGAAGAGCGATCTCCTGGACATGAGCTAGAACATCATGGAGGTGGGCATTGATGAGGGGGCCTCGAGCGTTGACGGCATCCACGGCCGCATTCACCGCCAGTTGAAGGGACTCCAACTGCACCGTCAGGGCTGGCGATCAAAGAAACAGGAAAGCTATCAATATAAAGACAATGGAAATTAGAATAAAGGTGTTCCTAGAATTCATCTTACCCGCCACCATGGCGTCAAACTCAGCCAACCATGCCCAAACAGCAATGGCCTCTTCTTCGACGGCGTGAAGGGCAGCTTGAGAAACCCCGAGATGGATCTTGAGCTGGCCATTTTCCTGAGTCGCTTTAGAATAACAGTCTTGGGCCGCCCTCCACTCTCGAAGGAAGCGCCAGGCATCATCGCCATTATAAGAGTCGAAGGAATCTGACGACGAGGCCGACGCAGAAGATGCAGCATCAGAGGGCTCGCCGACCCTAGGAAGAGGACGAAGACTATCATTCAAAATGAATCTATAGACAAATCAGAATAGTTCATCATCATGAACAAAAGATGTCGATCTCACCACATGCGTCAAAGGCGCTGGATCACTGGCATATTCTACTCTGGAATCTCCTCCACTGCACGCTTGCCGCGGTTGTCCTCACTGGCCATGAAGTTGATTGGATCTACAAGAGAGAAAGGAGGCCACTATAGAGGTTATGAGGGTGGAGAAGTGCAAAGGAACAGGAGCAGTTGCGAGTGTAGATGTGTTCGAGGCTGAAGCCCTCGGCTGATATTTGAAGCCACGGAGTGAGGAGGTGGACGCCTCGGGACTTGCAAAAGGCAACTGCTATTAACAAAAGGTGAAGTGCCACCTCACTAATGCCAAATAGAATACGGCATTGGGTGACTAAGGATAGAAGATCGAGGGGTTCTCTTAATAAAGGCCATGTTTTCAGACTTAATCGGATTAAGGTTAGAAGTTTGGAATCGGCTATTTTCAAATTGGCTCTTCAGCCGAAAACAAGGAACACAACGAGGAGAAAAAAAGTATGGTTATCCTTGATTTTACACAAGATACATGTTGATATACAGATTATAAGTCTAGAACATCCTGGATTGCTTTCAATACTTCTAGCTGGATAACATCAACTTCTACGATTTATTGCTTGTCTTCTTCGGCTGATCTAGGAATGTCCTTGAGGCTACTGTGGATGGCCCTGCCTTCTCTGACTTTGGTCAGCAGTTCTTGTTTCTTTTGCTTGATGGCATCGGGTATCTGATCCAACTTAGACTTGTGGCGATCAATGGCAGCCTTCACGTTCTCTAGCTCCTTCTCAAGTTCTGCATGTTTGATTTCCAATTGAAACAACTCTGGGTCGATCCTGAGGGAGGAGTTCTTCAAATCATCAATCAACTATGTCAGCTCTTTAGCCTCTTGCCTGTTGGAGTTCCTCTTGGCCAATAAAGCTTCACAGTCGGACAAATTCCTTTGAGCCTTTTTCACCTTTAAGGCCTAATCTTCAATAATGGATAAAGGTGACAAGACTCTGGAAAGAACTGGGGATGGATTACCCTTAATAGACAAGAAGACTCTCTGCAATGAATCAGTGTCTTGGACCAAATCAACCATATTCTTCTCAAACAATGGCAATATATCCCTGAGCCGATTTCTAGTCTCTTCTAACAAGCTTCCTTAGAAGAGGTGGCTGACGAGCTGATTTCATCTTCATCTAGATACTCCTCAAGATTAAAAGAGTAGCTCCAAGCTAGAAGATTGAGTGCCTATGTATAAGAGAATCTTGATTAGGAGGTTTGGATCAGTTTATAATAAAATAAACAGTGAAGTGGATACAATACCTTTTCTATGGTAGCCTCTATCTGAAGAGGAGGAACAACTGATGATGCACCAATGATATCTGGTTGAATCAGCTCTGAACTCTCAACATTAACATCTACAAACATTAGGGAAGATTTTTAGTTCGTGTTTGTTGTAGAGAAATAAACTAGGCATATGACTTTCTTACCTTCAGTTGTGTGCTAGACTGGGGAATCGACAGTTTGAATATCAGCAACAGTAGGATCATTTTCGATAAGGAGACTGTCAGACTCCTACTCTTACATAGGTGTTTCCTTAGGAAGTATCTGGCATAGTAAGAAGTCAGATGAAGGATAAAAGTTGAATGGAATCAAGAATTTTTGAGAAACTATTTCGGCAGCATCAAGGATAAAATGGAAGGACTTATGTCTTCTGCTATTTTGGAAGCATATGTTGTTTCAACCAAGATTGGCTCTTCTTGGGGATTGGCTGATGAAGGTCTAATTGATGCTGAATTGAACACCTGGGCCAAACAGCTCCGCACCTAGAACCGATTGGGATGCGATGGTTGATAACTATGAAGAAAGGGGATCAGAAGTTGAACATCATTTTGAGGAAAAGATGAATTGTTTACCTAAGCAGCTGATGGTCTCATTCTATGGAGTCTTTTCCTAGTAATGGTTTTCTGGGATGTACCTTGGGCTGCTTTGCGCTTGGAAGATTGATACGTTACGATCGCTGGGGCAGCATGAGTTTTCATTAGCTTCTTCAATGGAGGCGCACTTGATCCTATTCTTGAGACTGGGCATGGTAGCTGATAATTTATGGGGTGCCCTTTCCTGACCAAGCTTGGGGGATCGAACTCGATGTCCTAAAAAGATTTGTTAGAACAGTTGGCAGGGGAGGTCATCGGATAATTTTTCAGAAAGAGAATAGTAAATTACCTCAGTGTCAGAAGCAAACTCTCTATCCAGAGCAATGCATCTAGGATGGCCCGGCACATAGAAGAGATGGGAGTGCCATTCTTGCCACCAAGAGTCAAAAAGGTTGGAAGAGAAATTGACTCTTGCCCAGTCATGCAAGTAAAGAGAAGGGACATCTAATCCTAGTTGAAAAACTCTAGAAGTTTCTATTACTTCACTGATACCTTCTCTTGGCCTCAATATATCCTTGAAGAACATCTGAGGAGGCAATTGACCAAGACCAAAATGATGAGCTACAAAAGAAGGGTTGTAAAACTCATAAGTTGGAAGGTTTCCTGGAAGGAAGGAGCCTGTAGCCATTTTGCCACGACCATGACGAAATTCGGCTAGAAGAACGCATGGCTTGATGAAGGAATTAAAGATTGTTGCCACCGTCTCGTCCGAATAACCTAATTCAAATTGAAATTTGAATGGGAAAATCAGTTCATTGTTCTCATCCTCATCATATGGTAGCCAAGTCAGGATATCTGCATCAAACCCTCTATAAAACTATTTGAAGAGATGGCCAACATCGATATCGATTGTTATGACCGATGCAGCCTCACCATAGCTCATGCACTGACGGGTTCTTCCTTTTTTGCCTCTATATTCCTCATCAAAGTTGGAGGAAGGGAAACTCTGACTTCTGAGATCAGGCCTTACAATCTTGTGCATATACAGGTTGAGCCATAATTATATCAACCACCAAGGGCCACTGATAGTGTACACTGGTTCATTCTTCAGTAATTGGGTGGCTACTTGGTGCATCAGATGATAAGCAGCTCCTAGCAGATACTTTCTGAGAGGTATATCCTTGCCTACTGCTAGATGCTTTGCCATGAGTTTGTGATTGTAAGTTGGACCATAAGATGGCCCACAGAAGATGAATCTTTCTAACCACATGTTCAGAAAGGCCATATATTCTTTTTCGCTAATGGATGATTCGTCTTCAATGTGGTTCAGAATGTAATTGGCCCATCCTGTGCAGTCTGATATCTTGGCTAATTTCTTGGATCCAGCACTTAAGAAGTCATAAGGCTGCATCGATCCTGTTATTCTGAGGACGGTCAGCATATAAACATCAGCCAAAGTGATAGTCATTGGGCCATGACAAAAAACAAAGGCATTTAGGGTGTTGGACCAGAAATAAGATGTAGAAATCAGGAGTGGATCATTCCTCTCCATTCCAGACAACAAAAGTGTCAGGCATTGATTCGGATCATAAAGCTCCCAATTTCCACCCTTTTTCTCTGACACCCTGCGAAATCAATTTCTCCATCCCTTAGGCATTTTGGGCCAGCTTCTGAATGGAGTCTTGGTGTTCCAGGAAGACGAACCCACTACAGATTGTTTGAAGGGGATTTGGTTGGTTTCTTGATGGATAAAATCAGATGGGTCAGGGTCACCCATATGCCCAAGAAAATAAACATTGGGAGCAACAACTGATGGAATAAAGATTTTGTTCCTCATTTCCTAGAAATCGGATGAAATAAATTTGAGAAGAAAGGAAATACAGGGTAGTGACCGGTACTTGGAAGATGGAGATTTGGAAGCATACCTCAAGAACGTGGTCGATGGTCACCATTGCGGCCGAAATGGATTTGAATCTGAGGGAGATCGCTCGAACAAAAGCTTAATGGGGCAGAAGATTTGCTAGGGTTGAGACTTTGGCAATGGCGACGTCGGCTGTTAAAATTTGCTCGAGAAGGAAGGGGAAAGCAAACGGGCTGAGTAAGTTGGAAAGGATACTATTGGGATATTACATAAGGCTCAGACTGGGAAGTCAGGAGTCACGCGTATATCTCAGAATGAAACGGTTGCGGCGTGATAAATGGATAAATAGGAATTTTAGAATAAAATCATTTTTATCCCAAAATTGGGGGGCATGTGTTTACACCAAAATTTGGGAAGAAGAACGTGGGAACTCGAAGCTTCTAGAATTGTGTCGATCAAGGAATCGATTGCATAAGGATCGATATCAGCTGTTTCAGATGCAACACTGGAATCAGCTCTCTTTGAATGACGTTAGCAGATAACGATAATGAGCTATGGTTGGCGTCGGAAACTACATATTGGACTCTACAAAAATGGAAAGATTAGGGTCCAAGTTATCTTAAGATAGGAATGTTTTCTTTTATACCAAAGATTGTAATGAGTCATACTCGAGTAGGATTCATGTCTAGACTCCGGGTATAAATATTGGACCCCGGCTATTGTAAAGGACATCCAATCAATCAAACACAAGTTATTTACTTTTTTGGCTCTGTCCACCCCTTAGGAGTAGGAGTAGAGTAGATCTCAGTGAGTTCTTTAGCAAGAAGGGCTGCATTGGTCCGGCCGACCTCCGGTTTGTCTGTAAGTACCGTCATGGTTTATACTTTGGTTTGTACGGCTGCATCAATCCGATCAACCTCCACTGCGAACCTTAGTATAAGCTAGTTATTGACTCTTATCTAGTTCAAGTACGGCTGCATTGATCCGGTCGACCTCCACTGCTCGAACTAGATTAAGGTCAAGTTATCGGCTCTACCTAAGAGTGGCTATCTTTGGTAGATTCATTAAGTTACCGATCTTGCAGATGTTCTTATCATCATTAGTTTGCAGCAACATCAACCTGCTCGGTTAAGATCGATTTAGATCGGCCGCATATCCTTTGGGTTCATCGTTTGCTTTCTCACAACATGATACTTCTTACAATGAATGATGAGTTATGTCTTATCGGCTGTTCTATTTCGATCTTGGTCGTGCATAGTATGCAGTTAAGGCACGTATGATCTTGGAGAGGTTTGCTGGTTAGTTAAATCTAGTCTACGGTTCACTATTATGGCTGTAACGATCCAGTCGATCCCCACTGATAGCACTGTAGATTGGAGGTTGCTAGTTAGTAGATCTGTTCTTGATTAGACGTGACCTTGACTGTTTGCTATGCCTGCATCAGCTAAATAGCCGATCACCTATGTGTTAACGCCTACAACATATTTACATGATTCTGTTAAACGTGAATAGATCTATTTACTTTAAAGGCTTGATTTGTTGTCTTTATCACGGCTGCATCGATCCGGTCGAACCCCATTGCTAGAGATAGCAGGTTAGGTCTGATGAGTCCATAAGTTTGTCCATGTGAAATAGTCGATTGTTCACACGCTGTAGTTCTTTTCACCTGAATCGGCTATTTTAGCCGATTCATCCGAGCCTTCACGTATAGCATGTCTTCCGGAAAGCCTATCGAAGTATGGATGTTTTTACGGATTCCTCAGTTTTAGTTTGTTACTATCATCATAGCTGCCATCAATCCGATCGAACCTCACTGTTGGTGGTAACAGATTAGATTCAGGGCGTTTGTAGGTCCATTCGTATCAGATAGTTGATTTGTTCGCATGCTATATCCTTTTGTTGTTATATTCATCGGCTCAATGCTTTATACTGATAACATCTTTCTAGTTGATGATCTCATTTACATCTACGTGTATTGTACCTGTCAACATAAAGTCAAAATGCTACCCACGAGCTTTATAATCTGTAACAGCCGATTTCTGTGCGTATCGGCTATTTAGTCACCTTTCATGTCTAGCTGCTCCCGAAGCGGCACACTTAGAACTGTCTGGGCATAGACCAGCATGTTCCACCTTAAATTACTGATAAACTTTCTCTCCTTGTTAATTGCAGGGTCAAATTTACTAGCACGCCTCAGGAGGAATACGTAGGATCGGTTATCCCTACGTTGAAGCCACGTGGATCTCCAGCTCCATCAAGCAGATCCTTCTGGCTTGCTATGTGTTGACACATTTTCGTGCCGACAGTCCTCCTCGGCCTGGCTACCCTTACGACGCCTAGGCCTCTACGACAATTCTCTAGTTGGTGCTCCTACTACTAATCCAATGGCATCCTAGAACTAGGCTACCCTAGCTAATGCTCTCAATGCAGCCCAATGCAAACTGGTACATGGACTTCAGTGCGTCCTCGCACCTCTCCTCGAACCCCATGGAGACCTCCGGCTCTCATGGCCTTGAGCTACGAACCCTAGCGAGGCCTCTTGCTCCATGGTGTGTGTGGTTCTTCCCTCGCAACACTGTGAACGGACTGGCACACCAGCCTACGGTGCCCTGTATGGCGCGCAACCCTATAGCTTGTTTGAGACACCAGTCCATGGACACTGCTGAAGGTTTGGCATGGCCATCTGGTTCTGGTGGCTTCCAACGACCCCTGGTCACACTGGTGTATGTGCGGCAAGAGCACTCTTCCTGCCCTATGGCTCCAGCGGCGCCCTCTAGCACCACCTCGGTCATTGTACTGGCTACTCTGTGCTCCTCCAAAGCACTGATTGTCCCTATTCCGCCACCATCAACTAGCATGCTAAGGAAACTAGGGCAAGTCCGACATCAGCCAACTGCAAAAAATCTTTGACCTATTCATGGTTACCACAAGCATTAACCCTCTACCTAAAACATATCAAGGTGGACTCAAGTACCCCAATTGGAAACCTACTATGGAGTAGGAATACGGTGCTCTCATTGCCAATCAAACATGGAATATTGGGTCACCACCACCACATGCCAACATTGTTTAAGGGAAATGGCTCTATCGCCACAAGCTCAATGCTTATGAATCTCTAGGTCGATACAAGGCTCGTTAGGCCATGCATGGTTTCTCTCAACAGCAAGGTCTTGACTATGATGAAACATTCAACCCTGTGGTCAAGCCCACCACTATTCGCATGGTATTATGCCTCGCTATCTCTAGTGATTGGCCTATTCATCAATTGGACATTAAAAATGCATTCCTGTATGGTACTATCAATGAAACTATTTATGTAACACCGCTGGTGTAACGAGCTTGCTTAGCACTGAGATTGAAGCCCGAGAGAGATTAGCCAAACAAGTTTTTGGGTTTTAAAAATTTTAAACCCACATGAAATGATAAGCGAAACCTATGTGACTCACTTTTGTGGACTCAACTAAATATCCAAGTTAACTTACTTAGTGCGTAAAAGTGCTAATGAAAATCCTAACAAGAATGGGATAAGTTGTTTTAATTGTTTGGCATGAAAAACAATTTATATAAACAAAAATAAAATATAACTTGTGTGTAGTACTTAAGTAAAGTTGAAAATGCAACTTTAAATTTTGAAAACGAATGTTGTTAACCAGTGTTCTTGGGAGCTCATAAAGTGAATTGGAAATTAAAATAAACCCTTTTTGTTAAGTTGATAAACACTTGAACCGTGTTTAAAGTGCCATTTTTTGCGAATTATATTGAGCAAAATAATTAAATAGTGCTTAAATGTTTTGTTCGTATGAGTTAGTATGAAGGATGGACTATTGCATGGCATACTTGTTGGATGGAGTTAACAAGGTTTAGACCTTCTAAAATTTTGGCAAAAGGGCTAGTGGTTGTTAGTCCAAAACTAAAATCTTTAATTTTTCTAAGTAGGGAAAGGTAGTAGACAATGCCATTTTGGCAATTAATTTTTGAAAAATTTAGTTAAACACTATAGTTGTGTTTTGGCACTGTTGATTGCATCGAAGTGTGATCTTTGTAATGGAGTAGTGGTTAGAGGGGTTTGAGCTCGTTTGGGCCATGCAAAAATCTTGTGAAGTTGCAAGAAGGTCATGGTTGTTGGCGGTTGTGACCCATGGCCGCGGTCACCATGTCGGTTCATCATGCCATAGCCGCTGGCAATGCGCTATCCCGCAGGCTATGCCCTGCCGCACGCGCGCCGTTGTCTGGCCCGTTGCTGCACACGGCTACCGGCTGCTGCGAGGTTGGGCCGCTGCACTGCTGCGATGCTGTTGTGCGCCCCGGTCGCGTCCTTGGCAGTGCCGAGCACGTCACCGAGGCCCCTCACGCATGCCACTGCTGTGTGCCGGGCCGATGCCGTGACGCGCCGCACCACTGTGCCTTGGTTGTAGCTGCCCCATCATGCGCAACGCGCTCTTAGCCGCGCACCTCACCTACGCGCCGCGCTGCTCTTGTCATGTCGCCTGGCCTTACTGAGCAGGTCCCGCCATGAAGCTACAGGGAGGGTGGAGCCTCACGCACGTGGAGCAGTCACCGTGTCGCTGCCCTCCCCGTGCACCGTTTCATTGCACCTGGCCCGCGCGACAGCCTTGCGCGCGATCACTATTTCGCTACCGTCGTCCGCGTCCCGCCAAGGCCGAGCCATCCCATCCCGACACGCCACGACACGCTCTCTCTGAGCCTCACCCATGTGGACGCCCTGGTTTCATTAACGCAGCCTCAGCCGAAGTTGGCCGAGCCTTGAAGGGTCGCTGCCTTGTCTTCCCTTTACCGCCGACGGAACCGCGCTGCTTCGCAAGTTAAATGCGCGTTGTCCATGATATCTCATCTTGATTCAGTGCTCTAGTAGCTAGGAATAGAATCTAGCTAGCAGCCCAATCCGCACCAAGGCACAGGCAAGCCCTATTGCTAGCCAGATTCTAGTTCGTCGATTGGTTTCGCTGCCATGCCGTACTAGTGTTGAGGGCGAGCCTCTTGTCACCAGTAGCAGTTCAATTGATGGGTGTTTCGAGCTCTCCTTGACCCCCTCGTGCCGGTGCTTGCCTTCTTTTGGTTAGAAGCTTCATCGGTGATGAGGTGACGCGCCGATGTCTACCTCGGAGCATCGCTGCCCCACCAGCTCGCACGTGGCCAAACCACCTCAGCCCTTCCCGGTTTCAACCGTCACCATCGCGTGCACCTCGGTGAGCTTCGACTGCTTTTCTGCCACTGCGTTACCTTCGTTAGGGCTCTAGGTCACCGGTACGGCCTCACCGTCGTCACAAAACGTGTTGTCCCAGCCGCCACCGTGGTCGGCTATGCTGCTGTGCCTCTCCTGGTACCTAACTGCTGCCTCTAGAAGCACGCTGCCGAAACTTAGATGCTCGGTCGTCGTAGGTCATCGAAGACCCTTGCTGATGGCCGGTGTAACCGTAGATGTCGCCGATGTGCCACGCCGTCACGCGTGCGCATGCTGGGGAGCCGCTCGTTGCCAAGACAACAGTTTTCGGGGGTGTTTTGTGCTGAGCTTGAGTCTAATGAAATAGTGATTCACTGTGTCGCTTGATTGTCTAATTGTGCGAGCCCTGTTTTGCAAAAGCACGAGCACGCGGGGCTCTCCTGCCTTGAGCCGTTGTTAGGCCAACCGACCGAGCACGACCACACCCCATGCGGGCTTCGCGGGCCGCTGGACCGGATTAGTCGCCACCGGCCTTTTCCTTTTTCTGAAATCATTTTCTAATTTAGTTTCTAAAGCAAACTTGTAAATTCCATATAAATTTGTGTAGTTGACAAAAAATGGTGAAACTAATTTTGTTAGGTTCCTAAAATCATGATCTATCTGCTAGTATATCTTGTTCACATAGCTTCATTGTATTTTCAGGAGTTATCTAATTAAATTAAGATGCTTAATATTGTTAAGATATAACTTGTAGGAATTTTGTAATAAATTGGTGATAGTGTTGGCTCTAAAAATTTCACAGTAAATTTCTCATATTATTAGGTGCTCACTGTAATTTTTATAGCTCCATAATAATTAGTTTGATAAGATAGCTAATGAGCCCTAGTTTGAATATATATTAAATCAATCAAATGAAGTAAAAAACACCTTGGGATTGTAGAACTAAAACACTTATCGGGAAACAACGCCTACGTTAGTCATTAGAGCTGGCTCGTAGCTTAAGAGGCGTAGTCGTATTTTAAGAGTTGTGGTTACCGTTGATTAATTGTGTCTCTGCGTTGCATCCACGTATGTCATAATAGGAACAATGATGGATCGTGGAGATGGTCGGAGTAGCAGAAAAGATGGTGCCCTGATGATCGTGTCACCATGATGGAATGCTAACTTTTGGTTATATCTTACCCAGGCAAGCCCCGGTGCATAACCCCTATTATTCTGCACTTTAGTTTATGCTTGTGCATTAAGTTTAAAGGAGTTGAATGAAATCCACTTGCATAAATATATCCTTATCCTATGAGTCTTACTAGTATGATAGGATCATATAGATTGCTATGCTATAGGATTCCGGTAGAAGTCGAGTGATTACTTATCACTCGCGAGAGATAGGAAAAGATATTATTGTTACTATTAGCATCACATGGAATATGAATGGATAATAATTGGGGATCGGGCGGAACTGTACTTTGGATTTGAAATTGGATTAGGTTGGGCATTCGAGCGAGGCTCTAGATGCACTCGTTCCGCCTGTATCGATTGAGGACCATCCGTTGTTGTGGATGGTAGTCAGGTCATAGATTTATTATCCTGAGCACATACTTGCTTATGGGAGCGAGAAGACTTGTTACTCTCTTGTCATGGGTTCTGGCTCTTTCTGGACAGATTTGTAGGGGTGGGTATTAGGTGGAGGTCTAAGCACCATACTGAGACCGGGTCTCAGGTGTTGGGTGCTTGGAGTTCAAGTTTGGATGGGAACCTGGACCCCTTGATAGGAGTGGAACGGGTTGGTCTTGTTTGTGCCTGGGGTATAAGCGAGGTGTGTGTTTCAGGGTACCCATCTGGGGTACATTGATTCACGAATCGTTATTTCTGTGAGATGGTATGACTTGGCTATGGTCTAGCACCATAGTAAGAACTGGAATATGAAGGATGATAAAATGGTTCTGATTGCTTACCACATGCTTGAAAGTAGCATATGTGCCTACATAGAATGGTTAGTTAATGAACTAATGATAACTGCGAATAAAATTAAATATAAGGACGCATGTTTAGTAATGCTTCCAATAACCCACAAGCTAGATAGCCTTGCATATCCTTAGAGTCTTTTATTTTCCTCCTGTCGGGTAAGTCTTGCTAAGTACAATCGAGTACTTAGGATTTTATTCCCCCTGTTGCAGGTGACCGGAGGATACATAGATCTGACTCTTGTGTGTGGAAACCTCCTGGTGGGCTCAGACAGGATTCCTTTCACGCTACGACCATAGTGCTTATGTATAACCCTCACTAAAAGTTTTTAGACGAAAAGTTTTATCATCTATCATCATATCTAGTTTATAAATGTTCACTATGTTAGTGATTCACCATTAACCTTTATTTTTGCTGTAACTCTCATCATATGTTGTTCTCCGCTGCAAGATTTGTAGGGGTTTAGGGTCATAGATTTATTATCCTGAGCACATACTTGCTTATGGGAGCGAGAAGACTTGTTACTCTCTTGTCATGGGTTCTGGCTCTTTCTGGACAGATTTGTAGGGGTGGGTATTAGGTGGAGGTCTAAGCACCATACTGAGACCGGGTCTCAGGTGTTGGGTGCTTGGAGTTCAAGTTTGGATGGGAACCTGGACCCCTTGATAGGAGTGGAACGGGTTGGTCTTGTTTGTGCCTGGGGTATAAGCGAGGTGTGTGTTTCAGGGTACCCATCTGGGGTACATTGATTCACGAATCGTTATTTCTGTGAGATGGTATGACTTGGCTATGGTCTAGCACCATAGTAAGAACTGGAATATGAAGGATGATAAAATGGTTCTGATTGCTTACCACATGCTTGAAAGTAGCATATGTGCCTACATAGAATGGTTAGTTAATGAACTAATGATAACTGCGAATAAAATTAAATATAAGGACGCATGTTTAGTAATGCTTCCAATAACCCACAAGCTAGATAGCCTTGCATATCCTTAGAGTCTTTTATTTTCCTCCTGTCGGGTAAGTCTTGCTAAGTACAATCGAGTACTTAGGATTTTATTCCCCCTGTTGCAGGTGACCGGAGGATACATAGATCTGACTCTTGTGTGTGGAAACCTCCTGGTGGGCTCAGACAGGATTCCTTTCACGCTACGACCATAGTGCTTATGTATAACCCTCACTAAAAGTTTTTAGACGAAAAGTTTTATCATCTATCATCATATCTAGTTTATAAATGTTCACTATGTTAGTGATTCACCATTAACCTTTATTTTTGCTGTAACTCTCATCATATGTTGTTCTCCGCTGCAAGATAAAAATGTGAACCTAAAATGTATAAACTCTTTTACAAGTAAAACTGTCTTAATTCTGCTATTGCATTGAACTTGTTTAAGTACTCTAATGTTGTAATAAAGTGATGTAAGAAATGGTTAAGAATGTTGTAAGCTTTATTCTCTCATTTATGATCTTGACAAAAGAATGTGGATTTTCGAGTTCTCCCTTGGGGTGTGCTCAACGGAACGACACGATTTAGTGCACTCTCTTGGGTACTTAGTGTCTAATGGAAGACAAGTACTCTTGGGAGAGCATTAGATTAGGTGGTTCTGCCATAGTTTACTGCCAGTAGCCCCCTGGCTTTGTTTATCTGGATCGTCCTGGTCATGTGTGCAAGCTCAACAAAGCTCTCTATGGCCTCAAGTAGGCCCCATAGGCTTGGTATAGCCGCTTCCAGGTGTTCATCACATCCATTGGATTCCAAACTTCTTAATGTGACACCTCACTCTTCATCTTCACTCATGGCATGGATGTGGCCTACCTTCTCTTATATGAGGATGACATCATACCAACTGCTTCATGGTAGCCTCTTCTTCAATGCATTATTGGCTCCCTGCCGCAAGAATTTGCCATGACTAACCTTGGTGATATCCATTACTTCTTGGGAGTTTGTGCACAATGTTCATCCTTCCTTTCTCAAGCCAAATATGTAGCTGAAATCTTGGACAAAGCCAACATGTCATCATGCAATCCATTGACAACTCCACTTGAGTCCATTCCAAGCTGTATGCCCAAGATGGACCACCAGTTGCTGATCCTACTCTATATCACAGTCTCGCAGGTGCCTTGCAATACTTGAATTTCACATGCTCAGATATTGCTCAGTTCAAAAAGTTTGCTTGCATATGCATGACCCTTGTGAGTCCCACTTTGCTCTCATCAAACGGATTCTGTGATATACCAAAAGCACCATAGAGTATGGTCTCTCTCTCTCTCTCTCTCTCTCTCTCTCTCTCTCTCTCTCTCTCCCCGTAGCCGGTCACATGACTTGGTAGACTACTTAGATGCCGATTGGGCAGGTTGCCCGAGCACTCGTTGCTCTACTTCTAGGTATTGTGTGTTGCTTGGCGATAATCTTATATCTTGGTCTTCCAAGCGCCAACACACAGTCTCACGATCGAGTGCTGAAGCAAAATATACGGGAGTTCCAAATGCTATGGCCGAGGCTTGCTGGATTCGCCAACTCTTGGGAGAACTTCTTTGCACCTTAACACATGATGTCACTCTTATCTATTGTGACAACATCAGTGCCATGTATTCGTCAACAAACCCTGTTCATCACCAAAGGGTCAAACATGTGGAGATTGATCTATATTTTGATCGGGAGCGGATGGCCCTTGGTATTGTCTGGATTCTTCATGTTCCTACGTCTCTTCAGTATGCACATATATTCACTAAAAGACTACCGACTGCTGTATTTACCAACTTTTGGTCCAGACTCAACGTTCGTTCCTCTCCTGGTTGACACTGCGGGAGGGTATTAGAATATGAAAATATCTCCACGCTTAGTCATGTACTTTGTAACCTATATACACTTGTTCAATGAATAGAAACTCACGATGGGTATCCTCCCAGTCTTGTGTTCTCACAAGTGCAACACACTTTCCTTAGCAAAAGAAAATTGTTGTTTGGCCAAGCAAATGGTAGTGTTCAAGGCTTAAAAGTGGAGAGGGTAGAGTTGGTTAATTTTACACTGCACTATCTCTGTCTGTTTGAAAAATAAACAAATAGCTAGCACTCCTAGCTGTAGGAAATGCAATTACTACTGCATGCACATTGTAACTATTTTGAAGAGGTTGTGGAGGGGCTAGTATCATGTCATCACATTTCACCAGTAGTTTGCAATAAAATCACTGTTTAACAAAATATCTGTACAGATCTGAAATTAGTACATTTAACTTCTATGATTACATTGGATAGAGTTCATGTCATCAGAAAGGCACTGTATGGCGCTTCCTGGCCGATAAACTATGTCCTTGAGGCATATCTTGAGTGCAATTTGGGACGAAGTGAATAAATGAAGTATGAGGGGGTAACCTGGATTCCCATGTCAATAGACGAAATTCTCCTTTGGGCCTAACAGAAGGATCTAGCAGTAGTTCTCCAAACGCTACCTTTGGTAATTCTGTTTTGGCTAGAGCGCTACTAGTACAAGGTAAGACGCGAAGGGGATTAATAACAGGACTCAAAACGATGTCCGTCAGGTCCACCTCACGGCCTTGCTCAAAAAGTAGATTTGGGCGCTGCCCATAAGCGATGAGATTCTTCTCAACCACTTTTCTGCACTTGTTCAATATCGAAAGCCAGAATTGAGCATTCTGGTTGCTTCTCAACACGTCAGCCAATGCATTTGCTGTAACAAGTGATCCACCCTGATGCAATTCCTTGGCAAATCCTTCTGCTATATGTACTAGTCTTGGATGCTCTGCCGGGTCCGCACTTCCAAATGCTAGGTTCTTGAAGAGGTACCAAAACTCCTCGTATGACAGACCATCAAGAAAAATTGGTCTTACTGACCCAAACCTTGCTAATCTTCCAAGCTTGCTTATGATGATCACCTTGCTTCTTGTACTAGTTGCTCTTGTCACAAATGAATAAAACTCATTCCATTTCACGTCATCAACATCTGAAACCAACTCAACTACTACAAGTGACGACATCCCCACCAGGGCCTTTTCGTGGTCGACGATGGTCAGGAAGTTGTCTCCGTTCAGATGCAGAATGGAAGCGAATTTGGAGCGTACCCTCTCGTCAGCACATACATGGGCGACCAAAGTCTTCTTCCCAACTGCAAGAGCGCCGATGATTGGCAGAACAGGAGGTGGTGCACGGTCATCTGATGGGTTAGGCTGCAGTAAGAAGTTGAGGAGCTTTTGCTTTTCTGCATGTCGACCAAACATGAAATTGCCGATGTAAATATATGCATCGTAGGGCCTACAGGACAAGCGCTCATCACACCCACACAGAAGCACAACGAACTCTGATATGTTCGCCACAGCTGTTTCCAGATTCTCCAACGCGGCGTGTACCTTGTCCTTTTTCGCCGAAGCAAGAACTGTGCGGGGACGTTTGAGACGAGTGGCAGAACACAAGGAGCTTGATGAGTCGCTAACCTCGTGCTGGAGCTGGAATGTCAAGGTATCCAGCGCATGGTAGCCCTGGTACATGGCCTCCGATAGCATCTTGAGCTGCATCAGCATCCCAGAGTTGCTGATGTATCGCGCATCTGCCTCCTCAATGACGGTGTGAACCCTCGTCAGGAGATGCCGCAGCCTCTCCCGCCTCTCCTCCAATCCTTCATCTTCATAGCTGGAGCTGGAGCTGGAGCAGTATCTGTTAAAGGCGAAGGAGATGAATCGGCTGATGAGTTCACCTGCAACCGCAGCTATGGCAGATTCCATCGACTGCACAGAGGATTGAAGAATGGACAGGCAACAACTTCTCCCCTCTCTTTATGACAAGGACGATGTGTCCTAGCGTTTGGTCGTTTCTTCTGGAATCTCTCTGAATACTTTTCCGTCTTTCACGCTCCCGAAGTCCACCGCATCACACGTGTTTTGACCAAAAGGGCTTAGAGGTGACCAACTGTTCCAAATGCACGAGAGCAAGACGCGTTAGTATACCAACACACAAGTCTAGTATACCATCACTCTATCTATAGACTAAAATACTCTTTTTTCGAAAAGGCCTCTAAGGATGGTTTGACTATTCTTCTGCACCGTACAAAAACACATACCCAGGTTACAGAGTTGATTTTCGTCTTCAATTCCAAATCGATGGCATGGATAAATGCCGTGTACTATCTTTAGATGCAACAATGCTAGCCTGGAACTATTGATATACCTTCCCTTTCCTGTAGCGTAAGGAAAAGTAATAAAACAGATAGCAGAGCAAATCTTTATTATTTCTATATTCTAGGTCTCAGATTTTTTTGTTATTATTCAGATTCAGACAATATATAATATTGTCAGTGCTTCAGTAGAGTAAAAACTGAATTGTCTGCTATGAATTATCTTTTTAATTTTACTAGTTGATTGTTTAAGTTTTTTTGTCTGAAAGCTCAAGAACCTAAAATATAGAACTCCAAATCTTTATTGCCTTGGAGATGGTGTTGGTTCTGTCGACAAAGTCAAAGTCCTCCTTGTCATATAAAACTCTTCTGTGATGCATGCAGCTAACTGCTCCTAGTTAATTATATTAGTCTCGAACATCCTTCCAGTTCATTCATTGTTTTATTTGAGCATGCTATATACCCGGCTGAATACAAATGCATGCTGCCAGTCATTTCTTCTGAACGACTTAAAACCTCAACGGAGGTAGCTCTATCTGCCATGTCTGGCGAAATACTCAGCCGACTCATCTCCTTCATAATCAAGAAACACACGGACAGGTCATGTGTGGAAGAATAGCTAGAAAGGCTTGAGCATCTCCTGCTGATAGTCCATACTGTTGTCGAGGAGGCCGAGGGACGATACATCACCAATTCCAAGATGCTGGTGCAGCTCAGAATGCTTGTTGATGGTATGTACCGAGGCTACCATGATGTGTGCTCAACACCTTCAGGTTCAAGCCTGTTGAGGAAGCCCCACTCCAAAACCAGGTGACACAACCAACTGCCTTGTCTGCTCCTCTTAAGCGCACTCGTGAGCTACAAGCTTCTCTGGAAAAATTGGAAACCGTTGTTGCAAAAATTGACAGAGTTTGTCATTCTACTGGGTGGATGCAAGCAGATGCATAAAAGGCCCTATGACACCAACATCTACATGACTACATTGACAACTTCATGTTCAGTCGCGTCGTGGAGAAGCAGGCATGGGCGATGGGGGCGGCGGGAGGCTCACGTTTAGTTGGGTATGCTTCCAATGATGATATGGTTCTCTCCTCGGTATAGCACTTGAAAAGCAGCAACTTTATGAATGTAAGCCGCGAAACATTCATGCCTGTAAGGACTTTCGTTGTTGTTGAGTTTATTTCAGATGTGGATGACAGTGAATGGGAAAAGTTTTATTCAGCTGCATCGTCACACATGGGGGCAGGAAGCAAAGTGGTCATCGTAAGCTGGTTCCAAGAGATAGCGAGGTTTGGAACTGTAAAGCCAAACATGCTCAGAAGCTTGTCAGATGCAGAGTTTGGTTACCTCTTCAAGGTACTCGCATTTGGAGGGACAGACCCGGAGAATCACCCACAACTAGCATCAATAGCTATGGAGCTAGCCACGAACGTGAATGGGTTGCTCCGTGTAGCGAATATGCTCGCTGACTTGTTAAGGAAGAATCAAAATGTCCAGTTCTGGTTCCATATATTGAAGAGGTTCATGAAGTCATTAGAGCGTAATTTTTCCAGGTTTGGTGAGCATCCGAAGCAACTTCTTGAGAGGGACCGTCCGACTGACATAACAATGCTGGTTCCGCCTTCTTCTGCTACACTTCGTCTCATGCCATCCCATGACGAAACTAGTTTACTGCCCAAGGTGAAGCTTGCAGACGTGGTGAAAGGTTCAACTACTATTCTACCCAATGAGGAGTTTCAGATAACTATATGGGAATCAAGATTACCCCTTTTACTTAGAGGGTGTTTAGTTGGGTGAATTTTGGATTTTGGGTTACTGTAGCATTTTCGTTTTTATTTGGCAATTAGTGTTCAATCATGGTCTAATTAGGCTCAAAACGTTCGTCTCGCGATTTCCAACCAAACTGTGCAATTAGTTTTTTTTTCGTCTACATTTAATGCTCCATGCACATATCACAAGATTCGATGTGATGGGTACTGTAGCACTTTTTTGGAATTTGGCCTGGCAACTAAACACGGGCTTAGTTTATCGCAAACTGTATCGCTGACGGGCATCCTTGTACTTCCTCAGACACCAAGAGGCATAAGTCAGCATGCAAACAGTAACATCTTGTCATTTGGATTGCATGGTGACGAGATCCTAATATACGAGTATATTAAGTCTCGGGATCAAAAGTTCCCGACCGAGAGACCCTCCGACCGACCCCTCTAGGATCGCCCGAGCCACTACGTGAAAAATAGTTTTTAGCAACGGGATAAATATTTTTTAGGGGCGGCTGGTGATGGAGCTGCCCCTACAGTGACGTGCTCGGGATACACGAGACCAGCCGCCCCTACAAATGAAACAGCAGGGGCGGCTGGATTTGTAGGGGCGGCTCACTCACTAGCCGCCCCCGGTGTTTCTATTTGTAGGGGCGGTTGGTGATTGAGCCGCCCCTAGAAATGCCCCACGCATACAGTCCAACTGTCCAAAATATCTACTGCTCTTCTCTCTCTCCGTCTCGACTCCCTCTCTCCCTCCCTCGCTCTCCCTCTCCTCCGATCCCCTCCGTCTCTCCCCCACGCCGCCACCTCCCTCTCCCCCACATGGTAACGGGACCTCCCTCTCCAGTGGATGAGCCCGTTTCTGCCGACGTGAACCGCAGCGCCGGCGCCCTCCATCAGATCCACCGCTCGGGGATTCGTTACTCGCAGATCCGCCGCCCTCCACCGAATCCACCGCTCGGTGTGTCGCAACTCCCAGATCCATGCAGGGGAGGCCGATCCGCGTTGGGCAGGACCTCGATCCGCGCTGGAGGAGCTCGATCTCGCTGATGCCACCGCCGCACGAAGGAGGATCTCGATGGAGAGGCCACCGCCGCCAGGCCCGCGCGCGAGGACGCCGCCGCTGCCGAGACCGCATGCAAGGCCTCCGCAGCCACGAACTCGTGCCAGGGGGCTCGCTCATGCCCGCGCCACCGGTAGCCGCCGCACCGAGAGAGCGCCCCCGCGCACGCGCCGTGGGCAGCCGCTGCCCTAACAGGGCTCCCTGATGCCCGCGCCGCCGCCCTGTCCCCTTCAAGTCCCAACCTGCGCAAGGTGCCCTCTCTCTTACCCTCTCTCAATCTCCCTCTCAGATCTGCTCTCTCTTTCCATTCCTGCAAAGGATCTATGTTCACAGTTGCATAAAAATGATGAGATCGATGTTTTGGTTTAGAATGGAATATGGTCATGTTGATATTCTTGCTGCTGTCTACTTTATTCTGCATAAAAACAAAAATTAGGTCAATTTTTTCGGTATGTTTCTATGAAACTAACATCCTGTCATAGAACAACTCAATGATTTAGTGGAGGTAGTCTAACAACTAAAATATATGTCAAATATATTCCACCTTGTACTAATTTCTCAGTCTCATTGATATGTGCTGCATGCTGGGTTTGTATATTATTTAACAGAGTATCATGTGCTCCTGACATCTTAGGTTTCCGAGAATATTTGGAGCTGGAGTTCTACAACCATATCTATCATGTACAAGCATGCTCCCGTGCAGGTATAAAATAATTTTTCCTCATTTCTTGTAATTAGCTCTTGTTGTTGCCTTTAAGTTTTAAGTACTTAATGTTACATGCCTACTCTGATATTGCAGTTTTACTAGACAATAGAATATTCAAATGTCTCTAGTCAATGTACTTAGCATGACAAGCTAGAGGAAATTTAAGTGACTCTGAATCTCTGATCATTGATTTATAGTTGTGGCATGTCAAAATTTTCTGGATTTTGCACCAATACTACCTTTGCTTTGTATTTTATATGACAACTTCAGTGCTGCTGCTTTGAGTATTGTGCCTGAATGCTAATTTATTTATAACTGTTTTGCTTAGTGCTCAATGCTCACTCTTAATTACTAGTTCTAACTTTTAAGTGCTCACTTTCACTGCTACTGTGCCTGAGCCTTATTTAGTTGTGTCCACTAACATGAATTGTTTTTCCTTTCAATTTACTGTACTTTAACTATACATCCAAATTAGCTAATTACTTTAATGTTGTACATGTCTGAATGATGGAGAGGACTATGACATGGGGGCTGCACAGGAGAAGACAACATCGACATGATTAATATCAAGGTATACCATGCTTCTACACTACTATAGGATGTAGCAACGGTGCATTTGTTAGAACAATATGTGTTCTTTATTCCTTGTTGACATCTAGCATCTCAAAAGAAGATAGCTATAATATATGATCTGATCCAACCTGACCTGACTATAGCATAGATTAGTGTTTTCTGTCACCATTTCAAATTAGTTCTGCTTGAACTCATAAGTTAGATGTCAACAAGGAATGGCATGTTACGATGTTGTGGTTCGTGGCTCGTAGATCTAGCCGATCTGTTGGCTTGCTTGGAAACCTATGTAGATCTTTGAGTTTGTTTTAAGATTTTAAGATGGTTGCAATGCCATAGCCCTTTCTACGTGAGTTTCTGCAGAGTTTATTTCAGCAAATAGCAAGTGTGAACTAGCTATTAGTATTTACACTTGCTATTGGGTTGAAATACAAATTTATGACATCCTTTTGAAGGCATTATGTTCATTTGCAATCAAATTGTTGTTTCTCTATGTTGTGTCTGGTCGCCTGTAGTGGATCTACATCAAAGTAGAATATGCCTGTGAAGTTGCATTGAATGCTTCTTTTGTTGCTGCATCTATTGCTACTTTTGTCACCTACCTTTCTCACAAATGGCACAAGAAGGAATGGAACTATGATATCAACTTGGTTACCTGGTCTGCTGGCTTATTCTATGGCTACATGACGTTTGTTCCTCTTCTTTTATATGTTATTCTCAAGTACTTCTCAGCACCTGCTGGTCTGGTGTAACTGTGGTGCACATATACTTAGGAATTACAATTGTTTTAGTTTACAATTGTGTGCCACTATGGACTATTGTTAAAGTTGCTTGAGATTTGGCCTTTTCTATGGGAAATGTCCACTGGATTCTAACACCTATAAAGCAATCAGCAAGCTTGAGTTTAAATAATTTGCATTGCTTTTGTATGAAAATGAAACCAATCAATTCCAAGGGTCATTACTACCACCATTTACCAATATTATTTGTTTGCTAAGCTATATCTGTCATTTACTGATTCTCTGTTGACGAAATACTAGTATATTACCTGTTAAAATGATTTGGAGCATTTCTACACTGCTTTAGCATTAGAAGTTGACTGAAAGTTCTTTCTCCTTTTGCATGACAGCTCCTGTCTATTGTGCCAATAGAAATATTCAGATGGGTGATTGCTGGATACAAATAGTTAAATAATTATTGCCAATAGTTAAATAATTATTGCATGCCTTGTCTTAAGTGCTTATTTACTCAAATGAGCAAGGTCTTGTCCTTGTTCATTCACAAGCCTTTTTAGCTAGCTCATGTGATGTCTCGGTGTGCATGCATATATGTACTGTATTGATCTCAATTGGTCACTAGCATATGAGCAGTACTTTTGCAAGTTTTAAGTTAATCTCTGTACTGATCCTTGTTTGCTCTTGCCCATTAAAAATATATGCATGTGTTTCAGCTCATATATGTGAAGCTATATAGCAGCAGCAGTTCAATTCAGTTCAGTTCGGTTTTGAGTATTTTTTCACTCTTCCAATTAGCAAGTATTGAAAATAATCATTTCCCTTGTTGCCTTGCTTGTGCAGATGTGCAGGAAAGTAAATAAAGAGCAGAAAAAGAGGATGGTGGTGGTCACCTAGATGCGTTCACTGCTCGGATGAGCAGAAAATATTTTTATGCATAGTTCTATACATAGTTGCAATCTGAGATGTTAGACCTTTGTTGCATAATGGGCAGTAGGTGATACAAGCATATAGACTACGATTTGAATTATATAATGCCCTTGTGTTGTGGTCAGATTTGAAATATATATATATATATGTATATATATATATATACATATATATATATGTATATATATATATATATGTATATATGTATATATATATATGTATATATGTATATATGTATATATATATATATATGTGTGTGTGTGTGTTTTCTGGTCGAATTTGAATTATAAATTTAATTTTTTTTACGGAAAAATGTACTATAGGGGCGGTTGGTACTGTAGCCGTCCCTACAAATCAATTTGTAGGGGCGGTTGGTATTGTAGCCGCCCCTACAAATCGATTTGTAGGGGCGGCTGATAACACCAGCCGTCCCTACAAATCGATTTGTAGGGGCGGTCTGGGAACCGCCCCTATAAATACATGATTTGTATAGACGGTTGGGTAGGGGCAGCTGGCCAAACCGCCCCTAAAAATGGTCTTCAACCGCCCCTAAAAACCCTTTTTGACGTAGTGAGGGCTCGGGGTTATACCCATCGGGTACGCTCGCGCGTACCCTCAGGCCATTGAATTTTCGCTCAGGGCTCTGGGGCTCGACCGAGCCTTAGGCTCCCGATCGACGGAAGCTAGGACCCGATCCTTGGCTCCCTCCCGGCCTCCCGCACCAACCAAGGCCTGGGCACAAGAAGGTACGCCCCGAGCCACCAAGGCTCGGGGGCTCCCTGGCGCTGCCCCACAGGCGTGGCACCGCCAACCACTTCTCCGACATGATCACCCAAGGGGCGTGACGCAAGAAGACAAACTCCTCCGTGGCCTCCAGGGGTTTGTAGGCTCCTGGGCCCACATGTTAGCCCCTCGAGCCGGCCTCCTTCGCCATCAAGAAGCCTCCAAAAGGCACACCTAGGGAAGCCGGTCCAAGCCGACACAGCCTGACGCTCATCGTGTCATAACAGAGCAGCCGGACGACGCCTAGAGCTTCTTTGGCTCCACGACATCGCCACAGTCCACACGACGCTGCTACAAGACCCTCCTGGACTCTAGCTCATGTAGACCATAGGCTCAACTCCCACAAACCGCCATATACCCGACCTACCTTGGAATATAACGGGGAGGTCGGATCCTAAGAGGGTGGAGGAGGATTCCACGCGGATCATTCGCGTCCTCACCGTTTCCACTCGAGCTCTACACCGAGAGCAGGGCAACCCAGAGCTCCTCCTCCACATCTGTCGTCTTCCTCCTCTCCGACGAGAGGGGAGGCTCCACCGGCAGCAAGGGGTCCCTAGGATCAGCACTGAGCAAATCTCTCTCTTTCTCTTGTACACTCTACTGTAACCACCTAGATTTTAGGTGCTCTTGAGTACAAGGATATTGATTGGCCCGAACCATGATAAACCTTTGCGTCCCCTCTATGATTCTTGTGTGCTTGAGTCCACTCGAGCCACCGGAGATATGCACTCTGACACTACCACGAACAACAAAGCTTACCACGGTTCTGACGCCACCACAACTGGCATGCTAGGTAGGGGAGTGCGTCAAGTGCGATTCACACTCTATGGTGTCTGAAGCCACCTACCTCGTCGCTGGAGCAAGCAGCGCCGCCCTAGATGGCGGCATCCACTTTACCAGTGAGATTTTTGTCATGGCCGGCGCCTTCGCTCTGGGCTAGGTCCTCAACTTTGGGAGCCTGGCCTACGTTGCCGACTACTATGGCGAGCTCCACCCGCTCAACGAGGTTGCACAGGTAGGCAAGGAGCCCCCGATGCCGCCCACTCCGCCGGGCCTCTTGGGAGCAGATCTCGAGGTTCTGACCCGGTAGATCCAGTGCGGTCTAGGTCCACACCCCACTGTGTCAGACCGATGCCAAATGTTCTACATGCTAGCCAATGTCCATCACCAGATGCTACTAGCGAGGTGCTCCCACCACCCGAGCGCTTCTGGTACTACCTATCAGACCTGCCTTTTGGGATCCAAAATACGGCGGTGGCCTTCTAGCTGGAGCCAGAGCATCTCATCAGCCGTGAGGCACCATGGATCACCATCCTCTCCAGCGCGGTGGGTACCGACATCCACTCGCTGCGCACCTTCCTCGAGATCCTCTCAGGGAACGACCTAGAGTACGACTCCGACGACATCGACTGATATGCCCCACCTCGTATGTGCAACCACATCAACGTTGAGGACCCTATCGAAGAGGCACCCGAGCTCACGCCGCTAGACCAGAGTCCTCGTAGCCGCATGAACTACCTTTGGGAGAAGGCGGCTCGCCAGCAGGTTCGGTAGGTGGACCTAGAGGCCACCGAGGCAGAGCTTGAGCGCCAAAGGCAGGAACTTGAGTGATAGCAAGCCATACACCCCCTATCAATGATGACGACCACACAGGGCTCCCAGCACCCTGCGTTTCCCTCGTGTGTCCTACAACATGGCGGCCACCGCCTGCCGCCTAGAGGACATCTCCAACACACCAGACCTAAAGACCAACAAGCGGTTGCATGAGGCAAGGAGGTTCCTCACGTCGCCCTCAAGCAGTAAGCCAAGAATTTGGCTTCTAGCGCCATGCTGCACCCTCTCGGTCGTCCTAGCCGACGGCCACCATCAACGGGGACCGCTCCAACGTGCATGCCCCACCGATGGGAGGAAGCGATGGTGACTCCTCCGGCAGCAGCTCTGATTGTTCGTGGGCTAGCGACGCCAGGCCCCGATAGGAGCAAAGGTGCGAGCTTTCCCCTCGCCATCTGGTGCAACCAGATCAGCGACGACCGTGACGTGCGTGACACCATCGAGGCTAGGCGCCACGCTCAAGCCTAGTGTCACACTCTGGAACACTAGGATGGGGGCTCTGCCTAAGATTGCTCCAGCTCCCTGGCATTCGGGACCAGCGAGTGGCCCCCTACCCCAGGCGATTCCAGCCACCACGCACATCCTGAAGTATGATGATGAGACCAACCCGGACCACTCGCTTGAGGATTACTGCTTGGCCATGAGGGCTAGGGGATCTGACGATGACTTCACTGTCCAATACCTTCCTCTGTTCCTGTTGAGCTCGACCAGAGCTTGGCTCAAACAGCTCGAGCCTGGCAGCATCCACTGCTGGGGCGATCTCCACTCCGTTCTCATCGGTCACTTCTAAGGTATGTACACCTGACCTGGGAACTCATGGGACCTACGCAATTACAGGCAAAGGACCGATAAGACTCTCCAAGAGTACATCCAGCGCTTCTCGAAGAAGCACAATGAGCTCCCCAACATCACCGATGCTGATGTGATCAACGCCTTCACTTGTGGCATGACCTATGAGGCGCTCGTCCATGCACTTGGCCGCAAGACCTAGCGCACGATGCGGGAGCTCCTGGACGTCGTCACTAAGTATGCCACCAATGAAGAGGTCGTCTAGGCCAACTTTAGTGGTAAGGCCAAGGCCATCGGCCACCCTAGTGGTGGAGACAGCAGCGACAACCTTGCCTCAGCCTAACATCGTCGCGACAAGAGGGCCAAGGACCGGTAGCACCGCGGGGAGAAGACGGTGGCCACGGGTGACCACGCCCCGACCACTTTGAGAAGGCACTTGAGGCCCCCTGACCATTCCATGGAGGGCAAACAAAGCATCTCCTCAAGGACTACGCCACCATCAGGGGCTACATCTATGGCACCCTTGGCCAATAGGGAAATTCCCAGAAGCCTACACCGAAGGCCGATGAACTAGTGGAAGGTGTCTAGGAGGAGGATGCCAAGTTCCCCGAGGCCAATCGGTGTCTCATGATCTTTGGGGGCTCCTAGGCATACGAGTCTCGCTAGCAGCACCGCATCACCGAGTCAGAGGTGAATGCCGTTCACACCCTTGCTGCCCTGACATGGCTCTAATGGTCCTAGACAGCCATCACCTTTGACCAGGGAGACTACCTGAACTGTGTTCTTCATCTAGGACGCTACCTGCTCGTGGTTAGCCTGATCATGGGCACCACATGCCTCTCCAAGGTGCTGATGGACGGAGGCAGTGGCCTCAACATCCTCTATGCCAGCACCCTGGACAGGATGGGCATCCTGCAGAGCTACCTGCACCTCAGCAAGGCACCATTCTACTGGATCATCCTAGGAAAGGAGGTCGTGCCCCTTGGGCGCATCTAGCTCAACGTCACCTTCAGCCAGCCAGACAACTTCTAGAAGGAGCCGCTCACCTTCGAGGTGGTGGACTTCCTTGACATCTACCATGCTATCCTTGGCTAGCCATGCTTCGCTAAGTTCATGGCCTTCCCCATGTACACCTACCTAATGTTGATGTCTAGCCCCAATGGGGTCATCGCTGTTGAGGGCACCTTCGAGCAAGCCTACTACTGCTAGTAGGACTACGTCACCCAAGCGGCCGCACTGTCCGCCCCATGTGGTCCTACTGGCTTTAGCCATGACATAGTAAGGGCGCCAGCAAAGGAAGGAACCGTGGCGACGACGACGCTTGGCTGACTGAGCATCGACGAAGCGCCCATGGCTTCTGGCGATAGCGATGGCTCGGCTGGCCCCTTCATCTAGGCGCTCAGCTCCCTAGAAGGGGCTGACCCAATCAAGGTGAGTTCTAACCTTTCCCCATGAGGGAAGGCCATCTTCGTGAAATCCACCTAGTAGCACGGCCTCCTGAGCCAAGACATGCCCGCCAATCTTCTTCGCCTACCTACCCCTCTAACAACAAAAACCAAGATAAGTCCGTCCTCTCGACCTTTCCACTCTCCCTATCTCATTATTGTTTCCCTTTTCCTGAGCAACTTCAGCAGATGCTCGGTTGTGCCCAAGGAATAGCTAACTTATCAATTGTTGCCCTTTTTTGAAGGAAGACCATGACTGGAAGCCCCTAGGCGAGCAAGGTCGGAACGGATGGAGCAGGCCGAACGACAAGGGGACCAGGCCAGAGATCAGTGACCGCTAATAGGACAACCATGACCGTTGTGTTACTAGCTATGTCATCTTTCCCCTCTCTTGATTCCATTTCATTTCATTTGCAGCCACCTCTCTGTCTCCTGATCCGTTCATGGATCGTATCTCCTAGCCGCACGGCGGTATGGGCCCCCCAAAAGGGGCAACACCAAGGGTCTCTAGGCCGGCCCACCAGGCTTCAAGGCCACCCAAGGCACCCAAAAGTGCGAGGGACATTCATGGGCATACGCCAGAGACCTTAGTCGGACGCTCAGAAGCAAAACCGGCCGCTCGTTGAATGATGTCCGAGTACCAACCTTGAGCCACTCGTGGTAACCCATCGAGGGAGGTAGCGAGCCCCTGAGCAATGAAAGATGGGCTCGGGAACTATACAAGTGGCTCGGTTAGGAAGCCAAGGACCTCCCCTCTAGGGGACATGACTAGGGCATGGAACGACGGTAAACCTAGGGTTCTCACAGACTTACCCGCTAGTAGCACGGGTGAGGTAATCTCAGCCACTGAGGCCATTGTTGTAACAGCCATCCCAATGAGGGCCCAAAGTCTCCAAGCATGACTCGTGAGCAGTGAGATTATAAACAAAAGTAATTTCATTTATTAATTGGGAATGACCCAATTACAATATGTGGCGGCAAAAACCGCTTTGACCTGGCACAAGGTCGGCATGCCCCCTCCCCGATTATCACCTCTCCTCTATGGGGAGCAGGGGGCACAATAGGGCCAAGGGTTGGGCCTCCAAGCCCAAAGGAGCCGACCACCCCTAGACTTTCTTCAAGTGCAAGCACGGGTGGCCTAGGAGGGAAAGGGTTGGCCGGACCGCACCTCGATCCTCTCCATGATGGTTTGCGCCATAGGGTGCCCAGCCTCACCAGAAGATGAGAGACTGGAATAACCCTCGGCGACCGTGCATCGTGGCGATTCCCCCATTGACAATGAAGGTCAAGGTAGGGCACGTGATGCTGATGACTCATGAGGAGGGAGGTGCTAGGCCTGCAGCGCACCAGGGAGGTGAAGCCCTTCGCCACGCCACTCGTGGTTGGCACGGGAGAGCCACCCCATGCAACGCAACAGAGCAGCTCCCACCACCTCATGTAGCTATGGCCGCTGCCTCACTGGAATCCTTCCACTCTCATGGGAGTGATCGCCCGGTGGTAGGAGGACAAACTCACTTGGAGAGAGGCATCGCACTTCATCATCGCCATGGTCGCGCCAGGAGTTGGGTCTGAGAGGAAGAAGAGAAGGAGCTAGAGAAGGGATAGAGGCGTCATGCCCCCGGGGGCTCCCCTTTATAGCACCAGTCATCAAGCTGTGAGCGGCTCCAGGCCCTCCAATTAGCCATCAACAGCTAAAGGGGCCTCGGGTGGGTGGCCAGGTGCCCCTTCAATCCACGCAACATGCCCAGAGCGGTTGCGTGATGGTGGCCACATAGTAATGGCAGAGTCAGGGAGTGCATTGACAACGAGTCAAACCCTAGCTCCACTTTCCACCAAGGAACACCACCCGCTCCGCACACGTCTTCTCATGGGACTTTAGGGGATCTGACCCCCCTCGAGTTCATCGACCACCATCAACGGCCTAGATCCGTGCATGCCAAGTGTCGCGGCCTCTTCTCCTCTAGATCTTTTCCACGTGGCCCGATGTCCTAGCTCCCCAACAAAGTGGGATGGTGCTGGAGTGCATGCCATAACTCCCCCGACAGGCGCGGTAGCCTAGGCGCCATCAACCACCTACATGAGACGTCAGAAGGAGAGGCACATCTAGAAACCACCTCACCCACTGTTGGTATATTTTAAACGCACACAGATGAATCTGCAAGCGCACGAATACCATTGTAGCTTTCACCCGGGAGTATTCCAGAGTATCATATTTATCCATAGGGAAACAATGGTTAAAGAAGTTGATAGCTCACCATCATGTATCTACTAACTAGTATACTAACTAAACTAAAGTGGGGGTAAGTGTTGATAATGATAAGAGTTATGAATAATAACACACACATAGGAGAATTACATAATAAATGAGCAGTCTAGCTAAGTAGAGAGGAGAACGGGTGAGTTCAAGGTTCCTAAATACTTCTCTATTACTTTGGTTCTATAGGGTATAACTAATTCATGGGTACATATAGCGTAATCTCAAGTAACCTATAGTCTTGACACCATATATCTATACTACGGATTACTACTCTAGTCACATATGATAACTAAAGCACTCGATGCGAGTGAAGATCCCATGCTAAGGTATGACAACTATACTAACCATACACATGAAAGGCATAAAAGTAGATAGAGAAGATAACTATATTAAAGCATAAGTCTTGCAAAGGTGAGATACAAAGATATATCTGACCTCCGAAGATTTCTCCGAAACCTGAGCATGGCTCAACTCTCCCTAACTCTCAACTAGAGCTATTCTACTTCTACATCTTGAGAGCTGGATCTAATCCTGATGAGGAGGATATGAATTAGGGTTTTAGGATTGGCTCAAGGGGTAGGGGCTGCTATATATAGGGGGTAGCATCAAATCTGGACCCTCGGATCAAACCGATATTGAGCAATGTCATAGATTTGATCTTTAAGAAGGTGGAAAACTGACGTACAAAGGAGAGCCTGACAGGTGGGGCCCATAGGCTGATTGGCCTATGGGTGGGGCTGGCTAGGCCCTACTGTCAGCCTCTTAGCTCGATCTTTGGTGGTTTGCCTTCTAGATGATTCTAGATCCTTCCTAAGTTGGTTTCATCACGGATAAACATGATTTGCTCTAACAAGTGGGTCCACCTTGCTTGTTTTTTGATTAAATCCTCCTGCATTCACAGATTCACCAAAACTTATGGAATTTATTAATTTAAACCCCTATATCCATGTTCGGTGATGGAATTTAGTATATATGCAGGTTATATTGATGGTTTATGATTGACATTAACAACCATCAACAAGTTCCCCCACTACCCTTTGCTAGTCCCTGAGCAAAGTTAAACTTGAACAATGGATCAGGAGTTGCTACAATTCTTTTACGCCTCAAAAGTACACATGCATTCAATCAAAAATTCTCCTCTGAATTAGAATAAACTGATCTGACTTTACCCATATTATCATCAACTATGGTTCTTCTTAGCCTTCACTTGGGTCTTGAGCAATTAAAGATAGAACAATCAAGTCAAGCACTAAGTTTCAAGTTCTTTGTTCCACCATTGTTCTAGAGTTTTTATAAGTTTTTAAAATAAAACTCAGAGATTCCTTTGTATGACACTCTCAAGTCTCTCAAAATATGTAGTATTTGTGGATCCTCACCAAGGCAAAAGTGATGTTATGCCTTTCTCTTCCTACAACTAAAGCTTATATGGAGCTCATAGGAGTGGAGATAGCATGAAAGCATACTTGCAATACATATATTGTAAAGTCCAATGATGGATCCAAAGAGAGTTAAGTCATATAATCAAATCAAGATATGCATGTGTGTAGATATATGTGGTGGATATATATGGTGGCTATCCAAATTCTACTTTGCTACTTGAAAACTTATCTCTTTTGAAACTTGAAAATATTATTGCTAGAAGGCAAGGGCTATCTTATCCATCGCTTTCTTTTTTTCAAGCGAGCATCTAAGTACCCATTGTTTTAAATATCTCAAACACTTTTGTGTTCATTTTTTTCAACTATTTTTTTCTTATTTTTATGAATAACTTTTGCATAGCCCATGCCTCTTTTCTACAACAAAAACTTTGAGAGATAGCAACAAGAACTTGAAGCATTTATTTGGTGGATGAGAAACCTATCAATCATGTTTTTGTGTTCACCCCTAGTGTAGGAGTAAAACTTTTTTGGGTGAATATAAATGGAATGGCATGTTTTTGTGCCTACCCCCAGTGTAGGAGTAGTGCATATTTGGGTGGTGTGTACATGATCTTGATTTTAAGAGCATGACAAACCTCTCATAAGGGTCAACAGAGCTTGACAAAACTCAATGCAAAACAAGCAGCATATAAGTGGAAGTTTTCCTAGCCTAAATAACATGTATGGCTTGGGTAGAAATTCAAGCTTTGTCATACAGGAACTTATCATAGCATTTTTATGTTTTTCAAAAAGTAAATCTCCAGAATTTTGGTGTCACTTGGAACAAGATAAATAGCATCTCAGACCTTCTCATATCATATCCATCAATTACCTAGACTTAGATCAAGCATATCCTACCCATGAGTTTCAAGTTCAAAGTAAATCCTTATATCAAAACAATCTTATCCAAAACTCGAGAGAATTCAAGGCTAAAAACTAGGTACTTGAAAGGAATTACAATAGAGCAACTATTCATCATTTCCATTTTAAGAGATTATCTTCAGAGTCATTTTATTTTATTCAGCTCTTAAAAATCAAAATAGACACACTCTTTTTGTTTTCATTTTTTCTAGACCACACATTATAAACATAAACATACTTCTATATTATTTTTGCTACAAAGATAAATTTTTATTTTGTGTTTTAGTTATGCATCTTTTTTTAGGTATATAAAGCGAACTAAGAATAGTAAAAATAATAAGGGAAAAGAGATACTTAGCTGGATACACGGGGGATGCTCTTCCCCCAAGCTAGTTGTTGACGAGGATGCTCAATGGGGTGGCCGAATGTCGAGGTGCTGGAACAAAGCCTCCCAATTTTGGTTTTGCTGTTGTTGGAGACTGGCCACCTCATGTCCCATAATTGCCCTTGGCCAGAGAAAGGCATGCGTCTTCCCTTGGTTCGCTCTTAATGATGAGGATTCTTGTGGTGGCGCCTCCATTATTGGCGCCTCCAATGGTGGTGCCACCTTCTTCTGCCAAACATGTCTTGGTTTTAAATTTGATTTTGATTTAACAAGTTTAACTTTCTTGACTTGTTCTTCCTCCTTGTTCAACATTTTAGTAGTAGAAGATGATGACATCTTGAGTGCATCATTATTGTTGGTTCATAACTTCCACTTATAGAATTTGGGGGATCGATTCCTCCACACTTTGCTCGAAGTGTGTTCTGCTCATGAAGACAAGGTAGAGATCAAATGCATGGGCTCTGTCAGTGGAAAAACACCAACAAAACCAAAACTTTATCTATTCTTCTCTAGCCTTAGGCACATTGGATCATGATAATTGTTGATTTATGTGCATTGTTCATTCTTACAACATGGATGATAAAATGAGGATGATTGTGACATTTGAATACATTTGTTCAAAAGAGTGGAGTAGCTTAACCTATGGAAGGATTGTCCATCTTTACAAAATGTATCAAACTTTACATGATTATGACTATCATCTTCCAAAGATAAGATATGTAAAATTTTAACTCATTTGGTTAAGACTATGAGATCAAGAAAGTGGTGCTATGAACAAGCTTAAGGAACAAGACATATTGAGTTAATCAGGTTGAATCAAGCAAAGTTGTAACTCAAACATGTTTGTTTCTTCATTTGTGCAAATAGCAAGATCAAAGGGAAGCTTTTTAAATAATGACCATTTACCTTAAGATGTTACCTTCTTCATTGGAGTGTTATGACACCCTATGATGAAGGGTAGATGACTTGTGTGGTGATCTTTTCTTCCTACTTGAAGCTTTCCTTGCTTGAGCTGTTCATGAGCATCTTGTCTCCTATGCCACACTCCTTTCTCATCCTTTTATCATGCCATCCTTTTGTCCTTTCTTTCAACACTTTGTTTGGACCTTCTACTCCTCTTATCCCTATCAGTGAGGGTTTCATGGCTTTGGGTCCATTGAACAAGTCCTCTTCTTGCATTTAGCTCTTCTATGCACCATCCGATCCTAGAGATGAGGATACGGATAATTGCATGCTCCTCTTCCATCAACCTTTCTTGATTTTTGTTGTTTTTTGGTTGACGAGTTGGTGTTCATTGGAGATGCAAACTCAAGTTCCTCCTTGGTTGTCTAATGGTATGGCGGAGAGTTGTTCTTCTTTGTTTGTTAGCAATACGTCAGCCATCTTGATGGTCAAAGAAGGAACCTCATTGGTACTTGCATGAAAACATCATCTCCAATGGCTTAGGGATGACTCCTTGTGCCCATGATTCCATGAGACACCATTGCCAGACCACCCTGGATTGATGACATCTATTGATACGAGGATAAATGCCATGATGTAGTGGCATTTGTCATCCTAGTCCTTGCTGTCGACGTGCGAGATGGTCTTTTTGAAAATGATGAAAGCAGGCATATTCTGGCTAAAACAAGGTGAGTTGCATCCTACTTCTCATCAGCATCCTAGCTTGAGTCTTGGGAAAGCTCAAAGCTAGGTTGTCTTTGATGTTACTCATAGCCCATCGATTTGTTCGTCCACTTCCATAGCTGTAGTGATGGATTGGTTTGGGTTTACAGGTTCATACCAAACCATAAATAGGCATAGCTTATATTTATTCTTCTTGCAAAATATTATTGGACACATACCCGATGGAATATAATGAATTTGAAGCCTGGGTTGTTGTCCATAATTTTTGTGATTTTTTCCTCTATGCTAATGAAAGGATGGTTTTTAAAATTACCTTAGCATAGATTTTGTTTATCATGTCTTATAGCAATTTTTATGTGTTTGCTACATTCTAGCATGGTTCAAGGCAAAGATAACTTGCAACAAAAGATAAGTGAATAAACCTTGATACTCACAGTTCTTCCATTCGTGATGAATGAGCTGTGTCTTCTTTGTGCAAAGTTATTGGAATTCATCATATGCCTTGCTCCATCTCCGGTGTGAATTTATCTCTTGACTCACCCAGATTGGATTTGAGGGTTTCCTACTCGAGTTAGTCCAACAAAATATCTAGTGTCTACACAAGCAATTTTTAGTTCAATAACCAAACTAGACTCCACGTCTAATTTGACTAAGGAAGACTATTTAACCTAAGCACTACGCTTAATTTAAAAACCTATGGAAGTATGTGCAGTACTTTCAAACCAAAACTTACTATGATAGGCAAAGGTAGCATGAAAGCACTATAGAGATTTATTTAATTTAGAGATGAAATAGCATGACCAAGGTGAGAGATTTTTTTATAACTGTCGACATAGAATTTTTGTCTCCGTGCCAAGGACACATGCAGCAAGACAAAAGGGTCCGCTCGATGGAGCAGATCCACCTAGCTTCAGCGCAAGGATGGTCGATCCTATGCAATCCTCCCGAGACATGCCAGTCAATTTGACCCTGCAATTGACAAGGAGAGAAAGCTTATCAGTAATTAAGGGTGAAACGTGCCGGTGTTGCCAGACAATCCCTAATGTGCGGCTCTGAGAGCTGATATGAGAGGAGATCGACTAAATAGTCGATTCCGGCATATTCATAAAAATAAATCGATTAAAGCTCATGGGGTTATATAAGAAGAATCAACTATCATTCAGAGTAAATATTACTTAAGCAAATATTAATCAATGATAATAAGATATCAATGATGATCGGTTTATACTGAGCCAATGATTACAAGTAACCGAACCTCTTTTTATATAAAGAAACATTTCAACACCACTTAACTATTTCATAAAGATAAATCTAATGAACATGTTAGATCTCATCTATCGCCATGACCAGTGGGGCATGAGGCAGAATCAAGTAGGCCATCAAACAACAATAGACTCATGACCCTAACTCATTACTAATATCAGTGGGGGCATGAGACAGAATCATGCAGGTTGTAATACAATAACAAGATCATGGGGCTAACACATCTTTCGACTTATCTCTACTTCAATGATTTCGTAATGTGAACTGTTCGTGAAAGCGCTCGATATCGGCTAAACGGGCGATTTAGGCATAGCGCACAGCTAAGGTCATGCCTTCTCAGGAACGGGTCTACCAACTAACGATCCCCACTCCACGGTGCCAACAGTGGGGTGAGAGGCAGAATCCCACAAGCCGTGATGACGGGCCATGGAATGGTTTTCATTAACCAATAGATCTACTCAAGATCAAACATGCATTAACCGCACGCTATGCACGATTAAGATTGACACAAAACAGCCAATAAAAACAAAACTCATCGCTTAAGATGTAGATTAGATCAATTTTAGATTAGCAAACGATGAGTTAAACAAGATATAAGGCCGATCCAGATCAATCTCAATCGGGTAGAGTGATATTGCTGTAATTAGATAAACGATGAAAGCAATAAGCAATATCGGTAACTTAATGAATCTACCAAAGACTGCCATACCAAGGTAGAGCTGATAACTTGACCTTGATCTAATTCAAGCAGTGGGGTGTGAGGCAGAATCACATAGGCCATACTTGAATTAGATAAGAGTCGATAACTAGCCTATACCAGAGTCACAGTGGGGGTCGACTGGATCGATGCAGCCATACGAACATAGGTATAAACCATGATGGTACTTACAGACAAGCAGTGGACGTCGACCGGATCGATGCAGCCATACTCGCTGAAGAACTCACCGAGATCTACTCTACTCCTACTTCTAAGGGGTGGCCGGAGCCAAAAAAAGTAATTGACTTGTATTTGATTGATTGTGTGTTTTTTTACAATAGCTGGGGTTTGATATTTATACCCAAAGCCTAAACATGAATCCTACTCGAGCATGATTTATTATAATCTATGGCATAAAATGAAAACATTCCAAATTTAAGATAACTTGGACTCTAATCTTTTCCTTTTTGTAGAGTCCAGCATGCCTTGTCCTAGCGTCGATCATAGCCTCTGTCGTTATCTGCTGGCGCTATCTGAAGAAAGCCGATTCTAGTGCTGCATCCGAATCAGCTAGTTTTGATCTGCATGCAATTGATCCCTTGCTAACATGATTTTGGGAGTTCTCGAGCTTCTGAGATCCTTCTTCCAAATTCTGGTGTAAACACATGCCCCCAATTTTGGGATAAAAGTAATTTTATTCCAAAATTATCATGTCTGCATCCCTGATTGGTCCATAGTCACGGGTAGAGAACCTTGATCTGGGGTCCACTATTTGTCGTCGCTTGCATCCATTCACGAGCCTACGCCTCAAAACTTTTTACAAGAGCATCACGGTTTCATGGGCATTTGGATTCATCTTCTCGGGGCGGCTATAAAACGCTTATCCGACCCTGGCGAGAGCAACTCAACACTTCAGCCATGTTTCTCTTCCATCTGTCTCTTCGAGTGCTCCCAACTCCATGGCCTTCACCACCCTGGTCGATGACATAGTAAGCAAAGTGTTTTCCGGCCCATAACTGGTAATAGGTGGTATTTAGCAAACAATTTCTTCATCTTGAGTGATTTCTCATTTGTTTTGTACTCCATATTATATGCATCACTCTGTTGGCATAATCGATACGCATTGTACCGGCTTTCACCCTTTGGGTTTACTTTTTCGCTAGCAACGATACCCTTCCGGTATCGGCTACTAAAACTGATGACCGAGCAAAACAATTGTTAAGTACCAATCCAAATGCTAGGGTAATACTCCTTCAAATATTTCCCATTTGATTGCTCTACCGAATTTTCTTTCTTTTCTTAGTATCTCCAAAATACAAGTATTACTAGGCACATAACATTTGATCTAATAAGGTCCTTTCCAGTTGGGTGACCTTTCACCGAACCTACTGTTCCCTGACCCGATCGGCGATTTTATTTTCCAGACTAAGTCTCTTTCAGAAAATTGCTTGATCTTGACCTTTTAATCGTAATATCTCACAATCCTCAGTTTATTGGCTTCAATGTTTTTCAAGAGCATGCAGCCGAAGGCAACTCAAGTCTTTTAAAGTCATCCGTTACAAAATTCTGGTAGACTTTGGCTTTATAAATCATTTTGCAATGTAACATGCCTTGATCCAGTTTGAACTTACCAAAGAAAGACTGCATTGTGTCTATGCACAAGTTCATAAGGCGATCACATTAGCTCATCTGCTCTTGGTCATCAAGGGCAACCTACTCTCAGCCTTCCCTAGAGTCTTGTCTCCCTTTTACATTTTTGAAGATCAGGTCCTGAAGGTGAAACAGGCTCAGAGGAGTTTGTTCGACCGCAAAACCCTTTGGGCCAAGGGGCACTCGAATAGGCGAGAGGCTTAAAGAACCACCACAGTCGACTGATCACATCCGCTTCAGTTAAAGAGCCGATTCTTTTGAAAACAACTGATTCCAGACTCCCGATCTCAATCCCACTTAGGTCTGAAAACACGGCTTTTGTTAAGAGAGCCCTTCGATCTCCTATCCTCAGTTATATGGTGCCATATTCTCTTCAACATTTGTGGAGTGGTGTTTCACCTTCTATTAATTGTGGTTGCCTTTTGCGTGTCCCGAGGCGTCCGCCTCTTCGCTTCATGTCTTCAAATAGCAACCGAGGGCTTCAGCCTCAAACGCATCTCTATTCACAACTGTTCCTTCGCTCTCTTTCGCCTGCCAAAACCCTGTAGTGGTTTTCTTCCTTTCTCCCATAGATCCAATCATCTATCATGGCCGGCGAAGATAACCGAGGTAAACACGCTGTAGAGGAGATCCCGGCAGAAGACTTGCCGAGGAACCAGCGTCTCCGATGCATGAGGTGAGATTGTCAATCCCTGTTCATGATGATGACCCGTTCTGATTTGCCTATAGGTTCGTTGCGAACGACAGTTATCATCCTTTTCTCTAGGACTGGCAAACCTACTGATGCTGCGTCTTCCGTGTGGGCCTCATCATCAGGTTCTTCCAACTCATATGACGGAGATGATGCTCGGAGCGTCTTCCAAGAATGGAGAGTGGCCAAGGATCACTATTCTAAAGTGATTCGGAATAATGGCCAGCTTGAGATCCGTTTAGGGGTCTTCCAAGCGGCCCTTAATGCGGTTGAAGAGGAGGCCAGCACCGTTTGAGCGTGACTGGCTGAGTCTGACGCCATGGTAGTAGGTAAGACGAGATCCATGAACGTTTCTATCCTGGTTTCCATTGCCTTTGTCTTCATATTCTTCTGCAATCGCCAGCTCAAACGGTGCAATTGGAGTCTCTCCAATTAGCAGCAAACATGGCCGCAGACGTCATCAATGCCAGGGGTTCCCTCATTGGCGCTCGTCTCCAAGACATCCCGGCCCGCGTCTAGGAGATTGGTCTTCACGGCGTTCGTCACGGCACGTCAGTGGCGCTGACTGCGGCATAGGTCCAAACCAGGCATGATCTCCACGCCATGGAGATTGGTTTCCCGATTGACGATGGTCCTGAGGGACATGAAGATTTGATAGAAGATTTCACCGCTACGGCAGAGGCCATCGTGGACATCACACCCACTCAGGATGTGGTGAATAAAGTCTTTGATTAGATTGTATCTAGGGGAACCAATGAACAAAGACCTCTCTTTCATGAATGCGCCTTAGTGCAATGCCCTACTATTTTTATCTTTTGTTTTTGCTGTATAGGCGATATGTATCGTATCGGCTTTTATTGTCTTTGAAGATTTTCATTTTTTAAACTAAAGGCAATACCTTCACAGTACCGGCTATTAAAGCCGAGAACGAATCGGCTATCAAGTGTTGATCAGATGCTATGATAATGTCCCGTAGAACTTGCAATATCAAATGCCAAACGAGTAATCAACCCAGGTCAAACGTCCTATCAAGCGAAACAGAACTTCTCTTAAAAAATCCATTTACTCTGAATCGCACTTACACTTTGACTCAGCATCACATACATCGGCCTAAACCATCTCTAGGACTCAACGCTTATTTTTCCTTTAATCCAATGGCTGACATGAAGCTGTGACTTTTTTAACTAAAATAAACTCTCAGAGCTGATCGCTTGCATTGGTTGTTGGCTTTCATTGCTGATTCTAATGAAGCCTCCTTCCCATGACTTGCCAGAAAAACATTCAAAATCTCCTAGTTCCCAAAAGACTGGATCGACTGTTGCAATACTCACAGACTCATCAGCACGAACCATTTCGATATCATCTCCATGCCATTTAATCAAACACTGATGCATGGTCGATGGCACATAATAGTTTGCGTGAATCCAGTCACGACCGAGGAGTAAACTGTATGATCCTTTCCCATCGATGACAAAGAACGTGGTGAGCAGAGTTTTACTCCCGATTGTCAGTTTGACGTTTGTTGCCCCCCGGGTCTTGGATGTATTTCCTCCGAAGTCTCTAAGCATCATGTCGGTCTCAAGCAAATCTTCTGGTCCCTTCCCAAGCTTATGGAAAGTGGTGTAAGGCATAAGATTGACAGAAGCACCTCCGTCCACCAACATCTTGTTCATCGACTTCCCATCAACAAAACCTTTCATATATAAAGCCTTTAAGTGCCGATGCTTGACTGGCTTATCAAATATTGCTTGTTGCACAACCGTTAACTTGGCAACTATCTCTTCATACTCCAATTCATCGAAGTCTGAATAAACTTCCTGATCTGTCGGAGCTCTAAATTCTGATGGCAACAGAAAAGTCATTTGGATATTAGCTGATGGTTGCTTTCTATCGGCTATTTGCTTGGCACACCATACTTGAGTTTTACTAGATGCCTGAGCCTATTCCATCTCTTTATTCCTTAGGCACTGCACCCTTCTCTTTTGGCTTCTTGTCAATCCTCCGAGGCACCATTGGCCTTCCTACCAAACATGTTCCCTCTGGTTGCTTCCTTCTTCATGATCAGCCCAGTCTTGGTCAACAACTCTTTTTCCCAGCCAATCATGAATACTTTTATTTTTTAAGCGTCGGTCTATGTTATTATGATGATATGCATCCTAGGCATGGATAGACCGGCGGTTGATTTGAGATGGCCTAACCTCCCAATATTGATTGATGCATTCTAGATAGTTATGTCTGGTAGGCAATTTCAAACCTTCATTCCAGCAGTATCTGAAGAAAGGACAATTCCAATGTGATTCGTCCTACTTTCTTTCATACCTCTCTTCTTCCAGTTGATGTTGGTATTCTTGATCCTCTAACCATCGCTAATAATCCTTTTCCTTCTGCCACCGCCACTTATTCAATAGGATCTAAGATGTGACTCACAACTTCGTCGCTCCATCCTTTGACGTTTCCCCCTGTTCATATCGGCTCTTCGGCTGATTATGATGTTTTCTAATCTCTCTGTATTCATCAACCGATATTTGCATCTTGGGATTGACTGTTCCATCTTTTCTTGATATGGCCAATGTTAGGACCTTAGCTTTTCCTTTGAATAGCCCAGCATCAACCATGTTTTGATCTCTTGGGAAAGGATTATCATCAACTTTCATTTTTCGAGGCGTATCAAATTTGAGCCTCCCTTGCTGAATAGCTCTCTGTATGTGCTACCTGAAGATTTTGCATTCATTAGTAGAATGAGAAGTGGCATTATGGAACTTACAGAACTTCTTATTCTTCAACTGATCAGGGGGCAACATGACATGACCATCGGGTAACTTGATCTGCCCTTTCTCTAGCAAGAAATCGAAGAGCTTATCTGATTTGGTGACATCGAAGTCATAGCTCTCCTCGACTCCTCTTCCCTAAGGATTAGGCACTATTACTATCTTCTTACCCCAATTCCATTCAGCCGTAGCAACCTCTTCTTCTTCATCTTTATAGCCGTCATCAATTGAGTATGGATCATAAGCTTCAGCTACTGTAGTATTCTTCTGGAATCAGGTATCTCTACGCATACTCTGGAATTGGCTATTGAACGCTGCTACCTGTTGAGCCAATTGTCCTAAATTGTCAAAATCTTGCCCTAGCAGTTTTTCTTTCCACATTGGCAGCATTTCTTGGATAGCTAAAGCAGCTAGCTGATCATCGACCAAACTCAATGAGAAGCACAAGTTCCTAGTCTCTCGGAATCTCTGAAGAAACTAGTGCCCAATTCATTAGTCCTCTGTCTCATGGTTGTCAAATCAGTTATCTTCTTTTCTCCAGTTCCAGTGTAAAAATATGTAAGAAACTTCTTCTCTAGGTCAGCCCAATTGACAATGGAGTTGACTGGTAGTGACGAAAACCAAGTGAAGGCTGACCCTGATAGGGATAAGGAGAAGAAACAAACTCGAGGGGCATCCTCAACTGATGCTTCGCCCAATTCTGTAAGATATCGACTGACATGTTCTATTGTGCTTGTACTGTCTTGACCAGTGAATTTGGCGAACTCTAGGAGCCTGTAATTTGTAGGAAGAGCGACCAAATCATACCATTCTGGATATGGGCGTTTGTATGAAAAGGTCAGCCCTTTTGGCTTCAAACCGAACTGATTCTTCATCATCTCGGTTACCTTGAGCAGCAACTCGTCAAATTGTGGATTTGGGTTTCTTGGTACTTGCTGACCCATCTATGGATTGAAATCTCGTGTGCCTTGATATCCTGGATTTGGTATCATGTGGAGAGTATTATAGTCTGCGCCATAGTGATACCCTTGTGGAATCTCAATCTGTTGGGTCCTCTGCTGGCTTGTTGCTTGAAGTCTCTGATTGTAGACATAAGGGTCTACATCTCTATGGATCCTTTGAATCGATGGTGCTATTTTTTGAGCCGACAACGGTATGTGGCCTGATGTGCCAAAATTGATCATCTGGTTCTAATTTTGCACCACCGGTTGTTGCACATGCTGTATTGACGGTCTAGGATTATACTGTATCTGATTCGTAGTAGTACCTTGAGCTTGTTCAGATAAACCTTGAGCTTGTTCAGATAAACCTTGAATTGTCTGGACGTCACTACTACCAGCTGGTGCTGCTTCTTGATGGCTGGTACCGACTTGATTAGTCCCTTAGGTTGACAGATCTAGAATATTGTAACGAGTCGATCCAACTTGACCAACTGGAATCCCATGAATCGCCTCTTTCATGGCATTGTAAAATGTGTCCACGAAGGCTTCATTACGGCTTGATATGGCATCACGAACAAATTTGTCTATGGCTTCCATAAAGAAACGCATGTCTTCAGCTTTGACTATATCTGTCTGTCCGTGTAGTAGAACTCTTGGTAGTGGAAATTTCTCAACAACTATGTTGTCACGTGTTTTGGTGTAGGACAACAAACACTTCTTCTGAAATTCTTCCATATCTTTGCCGATGATATCTTTATCTTTATCAGGTAGGTCTTCATAATATACCATAAGGATGTCATCGTTGTTGTGAGCCGCCATGATGATTGTGGTGTCCCACCGGGCGTGCCAGAAATGTGTGTCAACATAGAATTTTTGTCTCCGTGCTAAGGACACACGCAGCAAGACGGAAGGATCCGCTCGATGGAGCAGATCCACCTAGCTTCAGCGCAAGGGTGGTCGATCCTGCGCAATCCTTTCGAGACGTGCCAGTCAATTTGACCCTACAATTGACAAGGAGAGAAAGCTTATCAGTAATTAAGGGTGGAACGTACTGGTGTTGCCAGCAGTCCCGAATGTGTGGCTCTGAGAGCCGATATCAGAGGAGATCGACTAAATATTCGATTCTGGCATATTCATAAGAATAAATCGATTAAAGCTCATGGGGTTGTATAAGAAGAATCGGTTATCATTCAGAGTAACTATTATTTAAGCAAATATTAATCAATGGCAATAAGATATCAATGATGATCAGTTTATACTGAGCCAATGATTACAAGTAACTGAACCTCTTTTTATATAAAGAAACATTTCAACACCACTTAACCATTTAATAAAGATAAATCTAATGAACATGTTAGATCTCATCTATCGCCATGACCAGTGGAGCATGAGGCAGAATCATACAGGCTATAGAAACAACAATAGACTCGACGACCCTAACTCATTACTAATATCAGTGGGGCACGATGCAGAATCATGCAGGCCGTAATACAATAACAAGATCATGGGGCTAACACATCTTTCGACTTATCTCTACTTCAATGATCTCGTAATGTGAACTGTTCGTGAAAGCGCTCGATATTAGCTAAACAACCAATTCAGGCATAGCACACAGCTAAGGTCATGCCTTCTCAGGAACGGGTCTACCAACTAACGATCCCCACTCCACGGTGCCAATAGTGGAGTGAGAGGCAGAATCCCACAGGCCATGATGACGGACCATGGAACGGTTTTCATTAACCAATAGATCTACTCAAGATCGAACATGCCTTAACCGCACGCTATGCACGATTAAGATTGACGCAAAATAGCTAATAAAAACATAACTCATCGCTTAAGATGTAGATTAGATCAATTTTAGATTAGCAAACGATGAGTTAAATAAGATATAAGACCGATCCAGATCAATCTCAATCGGGCAGAGTGATATTGCTGTAATTAGATAAACGATGAAAGCAATAAGCAATATCGGTAACTTAATGAATCTACCAAAGACTGCCATACCAAGGTAGAGCCGATAACTTGACCTTGATCTAATTCAAGCAGTGGGGTGTGAGGCAGAATCACACAGGCCATACTTGAATTAGACAAGAGTCGATAACTAGCTTATACCAGAGTCGCAGTGGGGGTCGACCGGATCGATGCAACCATACGAAGAGAGGTATAAACCATGATAGTACTTACAGACAAGCAATGGAGGTCGACCAGATTGATGCAGCCGTACTCGCTGAAGAACTCGCCGAGATCTACTCTACTCCTACTCCTAAGGGGTGGTCGGAGCCGAAAAAAGTAATTGACTTGTATTTGATTGATTGTGTGTTTTTTTACAATAGCCGGGGTTTGATATTTATGCCCAGAGCCTAAACACGAATCCTACTCGAGCACGATTTGTTACAATCTTTGGTATAAAATGAAAACATTCCTAATTTAAGATAACTTGGACTCTAATCTTTCCCTTTTTGTAGAGTCCCGCATGTCTCATCCCAGCACCGATCATAGCCTCTGTCGTTATCTGTTGGCGCTATCTGAAGAAAGCCAATTCTAGTGCTGCATCGGAATCAGCTGGTTTCGATCTGCACGCAATTGATCCCTTGCTGACATGATTTTGGGAGTTCTCGAGCTTCTAAGATCCTTCTTCCAAATTCTGGTGTAAACAATAACAGATGCAAGTGGCATGGATGTCTGTAAGGAACTAAACATGCTATGGTTTTGATATGAGAAAACTTAAATTAAACAGAAACAGATGCATGGATTATTCAAAGTAAGCATGCAGTGGAATGCAAAAATTAGAAGATAACTACTCATCAAGTTTAAAGTCCATAAGTAAGACTATCTCAACTTTCTTGATCAAACTCACCATGACTCACAAGATGGAATTTGTGAGTAGTGTAGTATTTGTTTCCGTCACTTGAGATATGATTTGAATTCTTGTGACGTTGACCTTCTCTCCAATCTACAAATGGTTAGAATAATATATATATGCAATACCTATGAGATGCCAGGGTTCTAGTGTTGATGGATCATGAATGTTCAGGCACCCTTGGTTCTTCAATGTTTCTTTCTTCTACTTTTTCTTGTTGAAACTCATCGAAAGGTCACAACGACGTCTGCTATCTTGTCTTTTCCACAATTCAATAAAACAGGGGCAATCCCACAAAAGTTAGTCACAACTAGATTAGCAAATATCAAGCTAGTATCAAAATCTTTACGGCAACTGTTTCCCTGGCAACGGCGCCAGAAAGCTTGTTGGTATATTTTAAACGCACATAGATGATTCCGCAAGTGCATGGATACCGTTGTAGCTTTCACCCGAGAGTATTCTAGAGTATCGTATTTATCCACAGGGAAACAATGGTTAAAGAAGTTGATAGTTCACCATCATATATCTACTAACTAGTATACTAACTAAACTAAAGTGGAGGTAAGTGTTGATAATGATAAGAGTTATGAATAATAACACACACATAGGAGAATTACATAATAAATGAGCAGTCGAGCTAAGTTGAGAGGACAATGGGTGAGTTCAAGGTTCCTAAATACTTCCCTATTACTTTGGTTCTATAGGGTATAACTAACTCATGGGTACATATAGCGATCACACACAATAACACTTTGGACTAACAGTACCTTTCCAACTCTCGAGGGGGGTGAGAAAGTGTAGTTGGGGGAAGGTTGCCTAAAGCTCTATGAACACCAATCCTAACGTGGTGGATTACAAGGGCCTGACAGAGCTGCACCCCTGGGGCTACCACAACTAACCATAGGATTGAGCGCAATCTCAAGTAACCTATAGTCTAGACACCCTGTCTATACTACAGATTACTACTCTAGTCACATATGATAACTAAAGCACTTGATGCGACTGAAGATCCCATGCTAAGGTATGGTAACTATACTAACCATACACATGAAAGGCACAATGGGTGAGTTCAAGGTTCCTAAATACTTCCCTATTACTTTGGTTCTATAGGGTATAACTAACTCATGGGTACATATAGCGATCACACACAATAACACTTTGGACTAACAGTACCTTTCCAACTCTCAAGGGGGGTGAGAAAGCGTAGTTGGGGGAAGGTTGCCTAAAGCTCTACGAACACCAATCCTAACATGGTGGATTACAACGGCCTGACAGAGCTGCACCCCTGGGGCTACCACAACTAACCATAGGATTGAGCGCAATCTCAAGTAACCTATAGTCTAGACACCCTGTCTATACTACGGATTACTACTCTAGTCACATATGATAACTAAAGCACTTGATGCGACTGAAGATCCCATGCTAAGGTATGGTAACTATACTAACCATACACATGAAAGGTATAAAAGTAGATAGAGAAGATAACTATATTAAAGCATAAGTCTTGCAAAGGTGAGATACAAAGATATACCCGACCTCCGAAGATTTCTCTAGAACCTGAGCATGGCTCAACTCTCCCTAACTCTCAACTAGAGCTATTCTACTTCTACATCTTGAGAGCTGGCTTTGATCCTGATGAGCAGGATATGAATTAGGGTTTTAGGATTGGCTCCAGGGAGAGGGGTAGGGGTTGCTATATATAGGGGGTAGCGTCAAATCTAGACCCTCGGATCAAACCGACCTTGAGCAACGGCGTAGATTTGATCTTTAAGGCAGTGGGAAACCAACGTACGAAGGAGAGCCTGACAGGTGGAGCCCACAGGCCGTCTGTCCTAGGGGTGGGGTCAACCAGCCCCCCTGTCAGCCTCTTGGCTCGATCTTCGGTGGTTTGCCTGCTAGATGATTCTAGATCTTTCCTAAGTTGGTCTCATCGTGGCTAAACTTGATTTGCTCTGACAATTGGGTCCACTTTGCTTGTTTTCTGATTAAATCCTCCTGCAGGTTATATTGATGTTCATAGATTCACCAAAACTTATGGAATTTATTAATTTAAACCCCTAGACTTATGTTTGGTGATGAAATTTAGCATATATGCAGGTTATATTGATGGTTTATGATTGACATTAACAACCGTCAACACCTGCTGACAAGGAGGCCCTACGATGGCCTCGGGGGCTACGCCAACTCGCTAGATGGAGGGTTCAGCCTCCCGATCGATGGGCGCCCAGGCGGCACACCCCCAAAACCAATCAACTCAACAGAGTTAGGTCGGGAGCCACTGAGCAGTGGACCCAACGAGGGCTCACATCAAGCTCGGTGCACTCCCCGCACCCCAACCATTGACTGCAAAGGTCGGCCCGAGAGGATCGGGGCATGCTACCGAAGCCCTCAGAAGGGCATGGCGTACCGAGTGATCAGGTGGCCCCAAGCTAGAGCCTAGATACTCTCGATCACCTGACCCACGGTAGGCCTAGATTAGGAAGGATGGTACCCTGGGCCCAAGGTTGCCAACTCCCAGACGAGTTCACCAAACCCTCGCTCAGGCCATAGACTCACGCAAAATGGGTCAAGAAAGGGGTCAGCAACACCATCACTCAGCCCCCATAGCTAAAGCTCCCCATCTCACTTGGGAAGGACCCCATGAAGGGCATCGTGCTCTCATCAACGGAAGTCATCCCCGCCATGGCTAGCCCGATCACTAGAAGATGGAATTCAGCCCTTCATCACCATCATGAATCTAGTCAAGTGAGGCCATGAAGGGCTCGGGGGCTCCTGACAAGATCCTAACATACGGGTATGTTAAGCCTCGGGATCAAAGGTTCATGACCGAGAGACTCCCCTGATCGACCCCTCTAGGATCGCCCGGGGCTCGGGGGCTATACCCATCCGGTACGCTCACACGTACCCTCAGGCCAAGGAATCAGGCAAAGCCCGATGATGACTACCGCTTTCGCTCAGGGCTTGGGGGCTCAACCGAGCCTTAGGCTCCCGATCGAAGGAAGCCTAGACTCAATCATTGGCTCCCTCCCGGCCTCCAACACCAACCAAGGCCTGGGCATGGGAAGGTATGCCCCGAGCCACCAAGGCTCAGGGGCTCCCTAGCACTACCCCATAGGCACGGTGCTATCAACCACTTCTCCAACAGGATCACGCACGAGGTGTGATGCAAAAAGACAAACTCCTCCACGACATCCAGGGGCTCGAGGGCTCCTGGGCCTACACGTCAACCCCTCAAGCCGGCCTCCTTTTCCACCAAGAAGCCTCTAGAAGGCACACCTAGGGAAGCCGGTACAAGCCGACACAGCCTGACGCTCAGCGTGTCAGAATAGAGCAGCCGAACGACGCCCATAGCTTTTTCGGCTCCATGACATCGTCACGGTCCACACGACACCACTGTATGACCCTCCTAGACTTCGGCGCATGTAGACCATACGCTCAACTCCCCCAAACCGCCATGTATCCGATCTACATTGGAATATAAGGGGGGGGGGTTAGATCCTAAGGGGGGGAGGAGGATTCCACGCGGATCATTCGCGTCCTCACCGTTTCCACTTGAGCTCTGCACTAAGAGCAGAACAAGCCAGAGAGGGGCAACGAGAGCTCCTCCTCCGCATCCACCATCTTTCTCCTCTCCGGCGAGGGGGAAGGCTCCACCGGCGGCGAGGCGCCCCTAGGATCAGCACCAAGCGATCCCATACCAAATCTCTCTTTCTCCTGTGCACTTTGCTGTAACCCCCCAGATTTTGGGTGCTCTTGAATATAAGGATCATCAGCTGCCGGACGTAGGGCACTGATTGGCCCGAACCATGATAAATCATTGCGTCCCCTCTGTGATTCTTGTGTTCTTGAGTCCACCCGAGACAACGGAGACACGCACTCTGACACTACCACGAACAACAATGCTTACCGCGGTTCTGACCCCACAACACATGGTCCTATTAAGTCAAATATATCAAGAACATCATGATGTTTCAGTGACTAAGTAATGGGTCCTGATTATGTATACTTAAATTTAGGTAGATTCTTGTATGTAACACTTTAAACCCTGCCGATAGTGTAGATGAATTGCAGGAACAATATTAATATTTGGCGTATAATGAAAGACTGTTCTATATTTCTTCGCATCAGCATGCATACATGCATCTTTTTCGATAAGGTAAGCTTTATTAATTTTAAGATCGTTACAACGAGATGATACGAGGACAATAACTAGGATACATGTAGCCTTACAAAAAAGATTTAATAAGTTCAGCATACTAGTAACATTCAATCCATAAACTAGGCTGTCATACATGTGCCTAGGTAAAAAAAGTCCTTGGCCACCTACACCAATCATTGAGATGCAGTCGCAACCAAATCCTGTGATGTTAGGGATACTCTATATACGAAGTCAATGTATAACCGAGTAAATAACCTACCAGAAAGAATTCATTTTGTTTTCAAAAACCATGTCATTCCTTTTTTGAAGAAATAGAGGGACAAAGCCCCTACTGTGATTAAATTAAAAAAGGAAGTTACTGGTACAAAACAAGGGGTACAGAAAGTAATGACTGTAGAAACATAAAAAGAAAGGAAGAAGAGAAGAAGGTGAAGAATTATGACAAGGAGTTTTCTATCCGTCCATGAAACTAAAAGGAGTTCTATTCTTCTTTTAACCCCGTGTAACAACAGAGTTAAATCCTTTTTGAAATTTGTTCTGCACTTCAGGGTACTTGGCTGAATTCCATTGAAGACGAGGTTGTTTTCTTTCTATCCAGACGCACGAGCAAAGTAGTACTATGAAGAGTTCCATAAAGAATGGAAAGCCAAATTGATATTTAAAAGCTTCAATTGCCTGAAGTCCGGTGCAGTTCTTAGGGGGCTAGAAAGCAAGGATGTTCGCAAAGGGGCAATACAAGAATAAGCGTTCTAACGTTTTTTCAATGTTTCGAAAGCATAGAACGCGGTTATAACTATCCAAGTGCATGTTCTTCCTTCTGAGAATATTCCTCGTACTTAGTCTATCATTTGGATATAACCTAAAGAACACTTTGTGTTTTGGCTGACAAGATGAATTCCAAATCCATGAGAATGTCTGATCACCTCATTGTGTCCTTGCAGTGACCGATCCCCAAATGTATTTCCATGTATCTGGTGCTTGGGTCAAGTTTAGAACATCTAGCCGGATGCTGAGTTGCAGAAATTGGGAGTAAGCTTCCTCAGACAAAGGGAGGGAGAAAAGGGTTGTTGGATCATCAGTTGTGCAAAGTTTCTCTAAAGTTATAAAAGTGTTTCTAGCAAAGGAATGGAATTCTATGGATGCTTATTCCGGGGACAAAGATGTTCCATAAGTCCTCCCAAAAGAAAACATTTTTTCATCCAATACTGTTATTGAGGCCATCCCTTTGAATTTATCAAGCAATTTAAGAATATCCCTCCACCAAAAAGAGCCTTTTTTAATTCTAGAAGGTAACTTTGCATTTGAATAATGCTTTTCCCATACTAAGTTGACCCATGGGATGTCTTTTTTGTTAAAGAATTTATCCAAGTCCGTCCTTCTGTTTTGTTAAAGAAGAGGCCAATTGGAAGGAACTTAGCAAAGGAGACGTTGAAGCGTGGAGGAGATGCTAGACCATTCAAGGAAATTCTTCAAGATATACTCTACGAGAACAAGTTGATGTGGGACTAAGAACAAAAGTTGGCAATGAATGCATAGATCTCAATAAAAAAAAAGCAGACTCACTTCATTGGTCTACTCGGATTACAATAATTTTTTTTCTATTTTTAGGCCTAGATTTTTTATTTTTGGACAACGATTTGTTCAGGCGGCTTCTATTTCTAGCTATCCCTTGATATCCGCTTTGTAGTTGTGGCAGAATATTGTAGAGACGATCGAAAATATAGAGGCTTCCCAACAGTCTCTACAAATCCTCACATTAGTTGTGAAACGAGCACATAAGAGAACGGCTTCAAAAGTCGAATACAAACAAAAAATACTGGATCCGAAGTCATTTTGGTGCGAGAAGCCAAAGCCATCAAAACGAGCTTCTCCATTTTTGGAAAAGCCCTGCCAAAGAGATATTGATGATTGCATAAACCAAGTTATTTACATGCAGCTTATATAATTTAGAGAGTCTTTTAACGAGGTAAATTTTAAATCGCTTATTACCATCACTGCTTAAATTCCCATAATTATTTTGAGGTTTTCAAATTATAATTTAAAATAGAGTTGGCTAATTACCCGTTGATTGCAATTTAACACATAATGATCTTGGCAGTGAGAATAATCTTTATATACCAATAATGTGCGAGCTTATAATAGTCATGTTCGCTTGGCTGCAGGTGCTACTGTGTGGCTACAGTTTCTAAACTGCTGGACATTATCAGCAGCTTTAAAGAGAAGCAAACACGTCGAAATATCATCTGTTGTTAATATTTTTTAGTATTCTATTATCCAAGTTAGTACTATGTGTGTTTGGACCGATCCGGGCTATATTTTATCCTGACTTGGCCCCTATGCGCTGGCCACTCAAGAAACCAAACAAACGAACATGGTTAGGTGGTAATTGATGTTCCAACGCGTAGCATTCGTTGACCGAACTCAGCTTTCCCGTCGTCCACGTAAAAAGATTGAATTCGAAGGATAAATACACTCAAACTTTAAGAGATCTCTGTGAGAGAGAGGCGCAGCTAGCAAAAAAAGATAATTGAGATGGAGCTGGTTGTATCTGCAGTTGCAGGTGAACTAGTTAACCGGTTCATGTCCTTCTTGTTCAACAAAGTACAAAAGCGAGGAGCAGCTGGAGAAGAAGATGAAAAGGCTGCAAGATCTAGTTGTTAGAGCTCATATGATCGTCGAGGAGGCCGAGGTGCGATACATCACCAACTCAAAGATGCTGCTTCAGCTCAAGAACCTTGTGGAGGTCATGTACCAAGGCTACCTCGTCCTGGACACCATCAAGTACAGGACTCTTTGTAGCTCCTCCACGACTGAAAGAGAGGTTAGCAATAACTTCAATGAATTGTCATTCGCCACTTGTATTAAGCGAAGACTCCGTACCATGATGTGCACTTCATCATCAAACATAAATGAGCTTCAAATTACACTGGATAATCTACAGACCACTGTTTCCAATATGCAAGAGTTTGTGTTGCTTCTTGGGGGGTGCGAGTGCATGTTCCATGGCCCCTACGACTCGTATGTTTACATCGATCACTTCATGTTTGGTCGTCATGTGGAAAAGCAGCGCGTCATCAATTTCTTGCTACAAGAAAATATTCCCCCCATTTGTCTGTCTGTTCTTCCAATTCTTGGAGGCAGTAGAGTGGGTAAGAAAACGCTAGTTGCGCATGCGTGCAATAATGAGAAGGTCAGGTCGAAATTCTCGTCAATTTTCAACATGAGTGGTGAGAACATCTGGAGAATTATGGAGCATCAGGTAGGAGCAGGGAGGTCCTTGGTCATCATCGAGTTTACATCAGATGTGGATGAGGAGGGCTGGAGGAATTTTTATTCATCGGTAAATAAGCAGATGGGGAGAGGAAGCAAGATCATAATCATAAGCAGAATTGCAGAACTATCGCGGTTTGGGACCGTAAAGCCAGTTCATCTGAATAGTTTGTCCCACGAGGAGTATAGCTACCTCTTCAAGGCTCTTGCATTTGGAAGCACAAACCCTGAAGAACACCCTCAGTTAGCTGTAGTAGCCGAAGATCTAGCAGTAGCTCTGGGAGGGTCGCTCATCACAGCAAATGTCTGTGCTGACATGCTCAGGAGAAACCAGAACGCCCACTTCTGGGTCAGCCTATTAAAAAGGTACAGGAACGTGGTGCAGAAGAACTTCTCCGTGTTCGGCGAGCATCCCAAGAACCTCATGGACAAAGAACGTCCTATAGACATAACCAGACTTGCATCATCATCATGCTCAATGCCATCATCTGCCACACTTCGCCTGATGCCTCCTCATAGTGAAGCTGACGATTCCAAAACCGGATTGCCCAAGGTGATGTTTGGAGACCTCATTTCTGGCTCAGCTGTTCTGCCAAGGGCAGAGTTTGAGCTAGTCGCATGGGAATCAAGGATACCCCCTTACAAAAGGTTCGTTAACCTTGCTACATATTGTGATGATGATGAGGCACCCATCTCTCAGCAGCAGCATACAGCATCACCTAGCAGGAAGCGCAAACGGAAGGTAAGTTGCTAATTGCAATCATTTGTAATATAGCATCTGCCAGCCATGGCAGTCTAGTCGACAAAAATTAGCTCTCTGTATAAGTCAACATGTCAAGACACAAGTACTTGTAATGTTGTGTACAATATTCGAAGTAGTTTTCCGTCACCACAATTTTTCTCTTTGGCGGCACAGCGGTTGCCATCCAATTTTGTTCTTCCTCTGTTGCCATCCCCCATTTTTCTTCAAGTAACGTCTGTCAGGTTTTCTTTGCGTTGGTTCAAAGTTGTGTGTTGTTGAATTGTGGTCAAGCGGTGACCTCTGTGTTTAATATTTCGAGAACACAACTTCACGTGTATTACATTATAAGAAGTGCCGAAAAAACAGCTTACACAAGACAAGTATGGGAGAACCCATAGTGGCGGTTACAGAACCATAGAAGAAGTGGTTAGGAATCTAAACGACAACAGAACAGAAAGTAAGGCGGTAAGGAGAGACCCTCCACCGCAAACCTAACCGACTCGACCTACAAAGGAAAAATTCATTAACGCAAGGCTGCTAGCAAATAAGATGAAGCCGCGGTGGCAAAGCATCCACCGAGAAGTGATGACTACGACGGCGAAGTAAGTATCCGTCCGAGCAACGCGGTGGCAAAACATCCGCCAGAGAAAACGTGGTAAAGTATCCGCAATAGAGGGGCATCATGCCCTCAGCTTCCTGCATGAGGGGAGCACCTGAAGCAACATCGGCGACAAAGTATCTGCCCAAGCAGCAACGACAGCAAAGCATCCGTCAAAGAGGAGTGACAGCAGTGAAGTATCCACTACGAAGAACCAATCAACGGCAGCAACACTAGGCAGGCTAGACAGACCATTGGGAAGATGAGCTTGAAGCACACACAGACACAACACAAGAAGCACACACAGACGGCGGCGGCGGCAGTGGCCGTAGAGGTGGCGGAAGGGGGCGCTGGAGCGGCACAGGCATGCTATCCCCGAGTCGCCCGTTGGGGGTGCTCGGGAGGAGAGGTGCCAGGGGAGATGTCAACCCGACAGTTCCTCTACTTAATATAATATTCTTCTTTTAACGAGAACACAGCAAAACTCTTACCATCCTTTCAAAGAAACAGCACATAGGTCACATTTGGCCACGAAAATAATATTCTACCTTTTTCTAGCAGCGTGCTAGCATCTGATGAGAAATATGCGCACCACGTGCCATATTTTTCAAACAGGACATGGGAAACCGATAGATGTGGTACTGTCTATTCATCCGGTGTACTGTTTTGCTTGTTTTTTATTTTGTGTATTCATGTGTCTTTATTATCTAAGGCTTAATTCTTTGGGTGGCTTACAAGTCTTCTATGGTATTCAACACGTACCCTTGGTATTGTATTCAGGTGTATTCATCAAGTCCATCTATTTGCATTCTTCAGACTAAGTCCTTATATACTTGAAAAAGTATTGTTAGCCTCGTTGGTCGGAGCAAGAAAATCATAATTACCAAAACAAATATAACTGGACAGATTATTATTTTAGTAGAATTAAGAGTTGTCAAAATCGATTGTTGTTCATCTTCAATTAAGCTAAAATAGTCGCTCAGTCCAGGATTGAGTGAGGGTGGGGGTTCGGTGGCAGCGACTAGAGATCACCCAATGTCAAAGATAAGTTGCTATGCCTAAGAAGAAGATCAAGGAAGATTGAGTGAGGGATGTCATTGAGCTTACTCTTGAGATGATGGAGCAACTACCAAGCTTCTTCTTGCATCCATGCATAGAGAAATCAGGAGTTAGGGTTGAGAGATGATTTCAAGAAAAAGAGGAGAGAGCTCTTGAGCTCACCATGGATGGAGATGGGGATGAATTTGAAGAGCTTGAGATGCTCTTGATGCTTGGGAGAGAGGATGATCTACCTTCCTTGATCTTCTTCTTTTTATTTTCCTTCTTCTCTTCCCTTTTCTTCTTCTCTTCCCTTTTCTCTCTCTAGTTCTTCCTTGTTCTTCATATGAGGGGAGAGAGGGAGAGGATGGGGAATGGATGAGTGTGTGAGAGAGTGAGCGAGGTGATTCTGCTTGCATAAGGCTCCACTTCGTGCTGACAGCATGTGGGTCCAAGGGGGGGGGAGAGAAGGACACCTCAACAAACTTAATTCTGCTAAATAAGTGATCTGGCGGACGTTCTGCTGGGACACCGGACGGTCAGGTAGATCACTCAAACAATTTGATCTAGACAAGGGGGTTTGGCATTGGGGTTCTTGGTCTTGCTCTAGGGGTTGACAATCACCATTAGAGAGATTGAGAGGGCTACTTGGCAACTTCCTCAGAGTATCTTCTCAAAGTCAATTGTAGGTTGACTAGGGTTGACTCCTAGTTGACTTAGGCCGATTAGGGAGAATCGACGAGATTGGTTCACGAATTTGGAGTTCTTGCCCTAGTAGAGAGCATTAGGAACCTTTTGTAGAGTGTGGTGAGATGATTCTTGGGTTAACAAGGACTGTGCATGGTCATCAAAGAGGAAAAGTTTTATTTAGAACGATTTTGGGTCGTGATAGCCAGTTTTGGCTAGTCTAAATAAAATTTTAGGAATCGCGTAGAATTTGAGTTCTAAATGACTCCTTACAGGATATGACTATCCAACACTATAATAAATATAAAATGCCATAGGCGCAAAAAAAAAAAATATATATATATATATATATATATAAATGCCACAACCGATTAAGGCTACGAAATCAACCAAAATCAATATACGTCCACCTTTATATCTCTCTAAAGCCCTGACTTTTCTAACCCCATATCCTGCTGTTCTTCAAGCTGCTTTGCGGAGTTTGTAGGCTCTTTAGGTGTCCTGCCAACACTAATGTAACCTTATTAGGTGCACATGCCCGTCAGCCCCTTTTTTGTGTGGTGTTCATAGGTTTTCAAGGCAAATCTACCAAACCCAGCTTAGACGATTTCTGAAACCAGCCAGGACGGTTTTCGCGGGTTCGCCACAAGTTGATTGGCTCCGCGATCTGAGCGCCCTAGCTCAATTGCTGAGACCTTAACTGCATTAACAGGATGGATTCAACAGGCTGGATTAACAACTAATACTGTCCCTGCAAGTGACAAAAAGTTGAAATGAAAACCATATTCTATTTGCAATTCATTTAGTTTTACTAAGCATAGAGTTCATCTTTATAATACAAGGATAAAATTTGATAGTGACAAACAACAATTATAGACAAGAAGTTGTAGAAAATATATAGAATCCGTCGATATCTTGTGGAATCCTTTCTTGAGGGCCGGCAGACGAGCATTGCGTTGGACTATATATGCACATCAGCATCTATATTACCAGATGCATAATTCCAAAAAGGCCCAGTTCAGAAGACGACCAACCGTGCATGCAACGTTATTGACTTGTAAACTTCCTCATTGTTATTAGTAAAAGAAAATACTTGCCGCATTATATTATGCATGGCTTTGATGCATATTTTACCGCTAATTTTCTAGAATATATTCTTAAATTAAAATCTTTGAAATTTGTGAGATTTTAAAAGCATTTTGAACACAAATAAATCTACAGGTATACAACGAAAAGAATCTATTGGTATTTGTGGTTTTATGAAGAATTTACCAAACGTGATTCTGAGCAGTATGTTTTGACTACATATTCAAAGGTGTGGATTTGTAAACATGCCTCCAGTAAAAACAATTTGGGCGGCATAGATTTACTCCGATCCGCCGGCTGATAGGGACCACATGATGGTAGCATCGAGGCCTGGAGTCTTTGGTGGTGTCAACCAAGCTAAAGCTGACAGGGAACTGGTGATACGGACGTAGTTAAAACCTAGGAGTAGCAACTTCGCGTTAGCCTATGTTTGTTTACTGACGGAGTCCTCATCCTTCAGTCTGGCTGCGTTTAGTTCGCGAAATGAAAATTTTTGAATATCATATTTTGAGGACGTCGGAAGGGGTTTTTGAATACTAATAAAAAAAACTAATTACATAGCTCGTCTGGAAACTACGAGACGAATTTATTAAGCCTAATTAATTCGTCATTAGCGCAGGTTAGTACTGTAGCACTTATGGCTGATCATGGACTAATTGGTCTTAAAACATTCGTCTCACGATTTTCAACCAAACTGTGCAATTAGTTTTTTTTCGTCTATATTTAATACTCCATACATATGCCGCAAGATTCGATGTGATAGTTTGGGGTGAAAATTTTTGAGAACTAAACCAGGCCTTAATTTGTTTTGTATCCGCCTAGCAACCCAAACCTATAGTCCATCATGCACCTCTACTCATGTTTGCCGGCGGGCCCCACATCCAGAGCCTTATGTCGACATGCTGCATTGCTGTGTAAAAACAAAGCAATTTCCGTTATTATAATATGCCCCCTCGGTTCCAAACCGTAAGTTATTCTGTCTTTTTTAATATATAGTTTTTCTACGTATCTTAATATATATTATAGCTAGATATTTTAGATTACATATTATAGCTAGATACATAGTGAAAGCTATATATATATAGAAAAGTCTAAGTGATTTACGATTTGAAATGGAGAATGTAACACTTTCACTCAAAATACATTTAAAATTGTATATTTTAAATAAAAATAACTGTATTATCTGAAGAATCAGTTTGCCACATGGGGGTAATGTGGTTCTGACAGTTAAATGATAGCATTGCTAATAGAAATAACAGTGTCTAGTATATACTCTCTTCTTTTAAAATTACAAGACGTTTTGACTTTTCTAGATATATATGTTTTGCTATACACTTAGATATACACTGTGTTTAGATGCACAGTATAAGAAATGTATCTAAAAAAAGCCAAAATGTATTATAATTTAGAACGGAGAGAGCAGTAAACTAGCGCTTGATCTTGCAAATGCAAAACGACTTTGTTCACGGTATACAAGGCCCATGAGTTAATACTTACCAAAAGGTCAAGTGACGAGTCAGTACTCTCTCTCTCTCTCAGAGAATTATTCCAAACAGTATTTGGAAAATAACCAAACTAGGTGAATATCCCACGCGTTGCCGCGGAAATTATTGGTGATTTAGAATAAAATTACTTATACAAAGGGATCAACAATTATAAGTTAATGTTAGCGGATGACGTGGCACGCTGACGTAGACAACTAAATGCATGTTAGTGAATGACGTGTCTTGCTGACATGTAGAGATCATAATTGCAAATGCTAGTTGGTCATAAATGCATTTAATAGTGAACTGATTAGGTGGACAGCTTGCATGTTTAGAGAAATAGCTAATGGGATTTAGCTTTATAGAGTTTATAGATATCCCTAAAAAGTTAGCCTACAGTTTCTTTTTAAGTGGGTTGGTGGTAGAAAATACCTAGTGTAACCCACATATTTGCTTATACTGACAGACTTTGTGTGGAAAAAATTTAAATATACTAGAAGGACACATCTTGATGGACGGATAGAGTACATATTCCATGACTCTTGGTGCAAGAGCTAGTCTATTGCGGCTATTTTTACCCCTCCACATAGTCATTTGAGATTTCCTAAAGCTAGAGGAAGTGTTACCACAAACATTTGAAAGCTTCACCACACAAGACAATCACAGGCATTAGGAGAAGACTAGTGCTAGATTAGGCTAATTAGTGCATTTCCTAGGTGTTCGCCCATAGTGAGATAAGGAAAAGACTCATTTTGTCGGTGTTTTGTAAATCGGACTAGTAAATTTATACGATTGTCGCGTTGCTCTAGGAAGACGACGGTAGCATCCAAAAAACACGAGGATTTATACTGGTTCAGGCCGAAGCCCTACGTCCAGTCTTAGAGATGATCGAGTGCGTGTTCCTCGCTTGAATGCTCTGAAGTTCTTACAATGGGGGGTGTAAGAATGGTGGAAGAGATAGGAGAGCTAGAGCTAGAAGATGGACTGCCCGAATGAGAGCTTCGAGAGTCCAGAGATGATGAAGATGATCCTTGGAAGGGTGCCCTAGCTGCCCTTATATAGAGTGCGGGGCCATGTCACATACAAAGAAGGAGGTTCTCCCAACCGTGGGGTCATGAGCCTAGAAACCTAGCTAACTTGGCTTGCAAGCAACGTTGTCTTGTGGTGCACGTCTGGACGTGGTTGTCATCATGGTCGTGTGTCCACGTCGCGGCATGGTGTGACGTGGTGCTACAGTGTTGTCGTGGCCTTAGTCATCGTTTCCTGATCTCACGGGGGCGTAGTACAGGAGTTGGTAGCCGCCCCCAGGTCGCCGATTGTCTTGTTGCCTATGGTGCTGGTGTCCACGATCCCGGGCTCCGGGGTCGTGACTCCTGCTGGCTTGGATGGCCTCTAAGTCAAGGCCATTGTCGTGGATCCCATCCCGTAGTGGGTGGAGTCATACATGTGTCTCGTCGGACCATATTTGAATGGTGGGTCACCATACGAGTCATCATCGCTTGGTGGTGGTGTCTTGTCTCTATTGCGTGGCGCAGGGATGGTGTCTGACCGGACCAAGATGACCGTTGTTCCCTCGGTCATTGCGGCGTCAGTGCGGCGTACCTACTCCTGTCAGAGCAGGCGCGCTTGGCCGGACTCAATCTCTCCCCGTTCCTCCCAGGGGTCAGGACGGGCGAGAGGTCATGAGTCTTTGTGCAGCGTGCGGCTAAGGCAGAGGAAAGGGGTCGTGGCAGACCCCGGCCTCAGTGTTTGTCCTGGTCCGCTTAGCTTAGCTGGGCCTTGATCGTTTGGGCTTATACTAGTTGGCGTACCGTGGGCCGCCCGAGCGGCTATCTAATCGGTGTCTTGAGATACCCGGGGTATCATAACCCCAACACATCTCATGTCCGAGATGTGTGTGATTCCTTCTGAGTTCTCTGTGGAGCATAAGTGTTGTGAGACCCTTCGATAGAGATTGTCAACTAGCCATGGTGCTTGTACACAAGACGTGAGGCCATGGCATTGCATGAAGTTCTACCAAAATGTTGTTATAAATCATGAAAATGCATGTTTGAAAGGACCTTGATGTCACGTAAATAGCGGTTAATAGACAATTTTTAATCTTGTTCCACCACTCAGGGTTGTAGATGGTTCCTTTGTTCCAGTTCCAATCAACACCTGTTTGCCTCCTCGGTAATTTCCTCCATGCAGTCATATCACCCCTCAACTTGTTCCATTTATTCTTTAGTTGCCTTTTTGTCGGTGTTTTGGAACCGGGGGGTCCTCAACCGACGAGTAAATTTGTGCTGCGTGCTCCCGAACCGGATGGTGATGCAAAGAGACACAAGGTTTATACTGGTTCAGGCAATCGAGGCCCTACATCTAGTCTGAGAGTTCGATCTTGTATTCCTTGCACCGAAGTGCTCGTGGTAGGGGGTTACAAGCTAGGTGAGAGAGGGAGCTAGGCCCAGGTCTCGGCGAAGGTGGTGTGGGCTGCTTGAGGCGTAGTTCCCAAGCAGCATGGAAGCGTGTAGTTCTATCGGGGTGTTCGTCTTTTCGTTCGTTGCCCCCCTAGAAATGGTACCGGCTACCTCCTTTTATAGCCACAAGGAGGAAGCCAGAAGTACATGAGAAGTTTACTATTTGCTGACATATTCTGCTCCCCGGAGCAGCGCGGCGTCGTGGGAGTTCCTATTGGTGTCTAGTCGGTATGGTCTCCAGGCCGACGACATGCTGCACTCCTGTACTTTTGTTGACTTGGTGAAGTGCGGAGACCTGGTGGCTGCTGTGGTCGGTTGTGCCGAGACCTGCTGCGCTGAGGCCTTTGCAGGCGGCAATGCGGGGTCTTGGCGGCCATCGTCGTAGTTGATTTAGGCGGAACAGTGCGGAACGTGTGTCTACAGGATATGGTATCAGTAAGGGATGGTAAAAAGGCGATTTGACCGTTGTCCCGTCGCTCCTGTCGCGGCGCACTGCCGATCGTGGCTTACGTAGTGGGTGCAGCTGGGCGCATTGATTGGATGTGACAGCCCGCTAGAGCGACTTTTGAGGCGGAGGCGACGAGGTTGCAGGACGAGCCCAGCCTCGAATGAGGCGGAGTATGGCCAGCTCGCCCGAGGCCCTACCGGGAGTCTCGGGCGAGGCGGAACTCGGCCAGTTTGCTGGTCCCGAGGTCACAGGAACCCAGTTCTGACTCCCCACGTCGTGTTTGTCCTTGGTGCAGGAGTTTAGGCAGCACTGTAGCTGGTAACCCCTACACAGTCCCGTCGTGGATGGCAGGGTGCCGACGTGCTGGTCATCGTGCGATGACGTCGTAGGGAGCCGTGGCTCTGCAGACGCCGAGGCCGAGCCATCGTGGGGGCTCGGTGGACATGGATCCTCAGGCTGCCGAGCCCCTGAAGCAAACTGCTGAGACCTTGGAGGGAATTATTGGTCCTGGGTACTGATTCCGAGGCAACAGTATCCCAGACATGGCTCCCCATGCTGCGTTGTTCTCGGAGCAGGAGTCGGCAGCACAGTGAGGCATGGGCATCAACCACGTGCATAGTGGTTGGCACAGTGGTGGGTAACCCCTACCCAGTCCTGCCTCCTGTCCCGTCGGCCATTCCGCTGTACTGTGTCGAGCATGCGGCCGACGTCAGGGGCAGCAGTTGGCTGAGTTAATGCGACACGACGTTTTGTCAGAGGGATGGGTGAAGGAAGAGGCAGCAGAGTGCTGCCGAGCCCGCCTCGCGCGAGACGGAGGGTCGGTGGCCCGGCCGAGGCCTGCGACGGGAGGGGGTCGGCCGAGGCCTTCGGTGGGGGATCGTCCGAGGTCAGCGGTGAGGGGGCCTCGGGCGAGTCAGAGAATTGGCCGAGGCCAGCGGTGTTTAGCTGGTTTCGATCTTTACGAAGTCTAAGCAGTCGTTTTTTGGTTCTTGCTTAGGGTACCCCTTCTTACGGTATCCAACAGTAGCCCCCGAGCCTTGGGGGGAGTGGAGGCACTCCCCCTGAGGCTCTGACGAGAACTGGCTCTTGATAGTTCCTGCCGGGATGGCATTTTGTACTCGAGGTTTCGGTGGGTGCGTGCGAGCGCACCCGCCGGGTGTAGCCCCCGAGGCCCTGGAGGAGTGATTTCACTTCTCCAGGGGCTTTTTCCTCTTTCGAGTGAGGTGTTTTTATTGTGTTTGTCGGGCCCGTGGGTGCGAGTTCGGATCGCAGGGTCTCGACAATGCTGCGGAAAGAGCCCCTTAGCCTCCGCCTGGAGCGAGAAGGCCGTCAGGGGTTCTTCCGGCTTTTTGTACGACCCTCGTGCTTCCTTTTCGCTCGGAAGGAGGGGTGGAAGATGCCGTGCTACCCTCGGTGGGCGCGAGCGACGGCATTTCCGGTGAGCTGTTATCGGGTAAGTCCGAGTGGAGGCCCGTACCCTGTTCGCTGGGGGTCGGCTAGCGGTCCGGAGACGCGCTCCAAGAATACCGGCGGGTTTCTCTAGTGGGTGCCAAGGCCATTCGCTAGGCCTCGGTGGCTCGGTGCCTCCCTACGGTGGGATCCCATTCGGAGACCTCCCTACCGGTCTTGGACACGACACAGGGCGCGCTCGTACAGGCTCGCCCGTAGTCGTCCCTGACTCTTTTGCCCTGGGGCGGCTGTCGAAACCCCTGGGGGCCCAGCCTTCGAACCCCTGGACCGTAACGAGCTCGGGTCGCTTGTCTTTATCTTGGGTGCAGGAAGAGCCCCTGAGCCTCCGCACGGAGCAAGAGGGCGGTCAGGGGTCCTCCCGACTTTTTTGTCCGTCCCCCGCACGTCCTTTTCGCTCGGACGGGGGGCTGTTTGCCGAGCCCACTCGTGTGCGAGCCTGAGCCGCAGGGTCTCGGCAAAGTTGCAGGAGGAGCCCCCGAGTCTCTCGCATGGAGCGAGAGAGTGGTCAGAGGTCCCCCTGGCTTTTGGTTCGCCCCTCGCGCGTGAGGGTCTGTCTGCCGAGCCCCCCTCGGGTGCGAGCCTAGGTCGCGGGGTCTCGGTGTCTTTTGCAGAAGGAGCTCCCTAGCCTCTGCACGGAGCAAGAGGGCCGTCAGGAGTTCTTCTGGCTTTTTGAACGACCCTCGCACTTCCTTTTCGCTCGGAAGGAGGGTTTGTTTTGCCGAGCCCCCTCGTGTGCGAGCCCAAGTCGCTGGGCCTCGGCAATGTTTTGCAGGAAGAGTCCCTTAGCCTCTACGCGGAGCAGGAGGGCCATCAGGGATTCTCCTGACTTTTTATTCGACCCTCGCGCTTCCTTTTCGCTCGGAAGGAGGGGTGGAATGTGCCACGCTACCCTCGGTGGGCGCGAGCGATGGCATTTCCGGTGAGCTGTTATCGGGTGAGTCCGAGTGGAGGCCCGTACCCTGTTCGCTAGGGGTCGGCTAGCGGTCCGGAGACGCGCTCCAAGAATACCGGCGGGTTTCTCTAGTGGGTGCCGAGGCCGTTCGCTGGGCCTCGGTGGCTCGGTGCCTCCCTACGGTGGGATCCCATTCGGAGACCTCCCTGCCGGTCTTGGACGCAACACAGGGCGTCCCAAGCGTTTCGCTTGCTTAGGCCTCGGCCTCGCATAGGCTCGCCCGTAGTCTCCCCTGACTCTGTTGCCTTGGGGCGGCTGTCGAAACCCCTAAGGGCCCAGCCTTCAAACCCCTGGACCGTAGCGGGCTCGGTGCCCAGTTCCTTTGCCTGAAAGGAATCGGGTGGGGGCTATCTCTCTCCCTACGGCTAACAACGGCAGGCGCGTCTTTTGAGGCGGCTTTTTCGGGGAGGTGAAACGGCGCCTGCTGCTGCTGCGGTTGGATGCGACGTGGCGTCAGCCGACGGGACGTAACTGCACGCACAATTAATGAGGAGGGAGTGGGCGCGTGGGCGGTAAGACCGGATCTGGGTAACCGCAGCGGATTTTTTGGGAAAACTTCCCCGATTTCATCGCCCGGTGGTTTCGTCTCGTCCCTGCATAAATACGCAAAGAGCCTCGCCCTCCCCCTCCTTACCTTTTCCGCGTTCGCTTTCGCTGCCTCCGTGCCGTCGTTGAGAGCATAGAGCGTGGAGGAGAAGGGCGAGAGAGAGAGACCGAACGAAAGAGAGAGAGAGAGATTACCGCCGTAGCAGCGTCCCCCACCGTGCAATGGCAGGTGGTCCCGTCATCCTCCCGGCGGATCCCTGGGAGCGGTCTGACGTCACCGAGGAGAAGCTGCAGTCGCTCGTGGAGGCCGGTCTTCTTCGCCCGATCACCGACCCTGACGAGCCGGAGTGGATTGCTCCGGGGAACGAGTCGGAGCCAAGGCCACGCGACGGCTACGTGGTGAGCTTCGTCGTCTTCCATGAGCGAGGCCTCGGGTCGCCGGTGGATAGCTTCATGCGGGTGCTCCCGCACTACTATGGCGTGGAGCTCCACAATTTCAGCCCCAACTCCATCGCACAGGCGGCCATCTTCGTCGCCGTCTGTGAGGGGTACTTGGGGATCGCTCCCCACTGGGAGTTGTGGCTCCACTTGTTCCGGGCGACGTTCACCACCAAGCCGGGGGGAACGAGGGGGGCCCGGAAGGTGCAGAGGGCCGGCGGCTGCACCCTTCACGTGCGCCAAGACCGGCAGTCCCTCTACATCCCGGCCCAGCTATCATCGTCCAACCGTCGTTGGTATGACGGTTGGTTCTACCTCCGCAACGACGGCGGAGGACTTCCCCCTTATACCGGGCGGGTTGTAGAGAGTCAACCAGAGAAATGGGGATACGGCGTCATCAAGGTCGATCAGCCTAGGCTGGAACCGCTCTTGAGGGCCTTGGGGAAGCTGCGTGACCACGGCCTTTCGGCGGCCGTGGTTGTGGCGGCTTTTCACCACCGGAGGGTGTTGCCGCTGATGGCCCGGTGGCGGCGGCTGTTCGAGATGACCCCGGGCGATCTGATCGCCGGTATCAAGATGTCCGCCTTCGCCCTTACCGACGATGAGACCCTGCGTCGGGTGAGAGAGGCGGTAGACGGGAAGCCGAAGATTGACGATTTGGTGCCGTTCCCGATGCGCCCGTCGCGGGGGTATGTCTCGCTGGTAAGTTGGATGTTGCCGAGGCTTTCGCGGCCTTCTTGTTTTTCGCCCCTTTTTTTATTTTATTTTTTTTTTTGTCTATCGTCTTACTTCGTCGTTCCCACAGGGGATAAGAGATGTGCGAGGCTCCCCGTCGCCTGTTCCCGAGGACGCCCGGCGGCGATCCGTGAACAGGGCGCGCGCCAAGGAGGAGAAGAAGAAGAAAGATGCCAAGGAGGCGAAGCGCACGAAGAAGATCCTCGCGCGCGAAAAGCTGGACGCCCGTCGCCGGCGTCAGAGGCTCGACGGTCTCCCGTTGGAGCCGTCTCCCTCGTCGTCGGTGTCGGATTCTTCGGGCGACGACGGCGGGCGCGAGGTGGGGACGGCCTGCCTGGAACACCTCCCCGACATTAGGGAGCTGGTGCCCGGGGCACCGGCAAGGAGCCTGACGCCCCGAGGAGGAGGTGTCCCGGGGCCGGTGGCGGCCTGTCCCGGGGCCGAGGCCGACACGCCCGAGGCACGGGTGTCGGAGGAGCGTGCCGTCAGCCCGATGGGCTCGATGGTGGAGGTGGAGCGAGCGACGGTGGGGGCGACCCCATTGTCTCCGCGAAGGGTCGAGGAGGTGCCGGGGTCCGGCGGAGGCCAGCTGGCATCGGTGGACACGGAGGCCGTGTTGCTGCTGCCACCGCCGCCATTGCAGAGGAGGCTGGCGGTGTCGAAGCGGCTGCATCCCCGTTCGCGGTAAGCGTCTTTTTCTGGTGGAGTTCGTAGTACTTCTTGTTTGCCCATTGGTCGTATGCTGACCCTGGGAGTGTCTTTGCTTCCAGCCAGAAGCATCTGGTGGAAGATCCTGCCTTGGCGCCCCGTAAGGCGCTCAAGGTGAACGTTAGCTCCTCCGCCCATCAGGCAGCGGAGGCGTAGGCTGGCGTGCAGCGTGGCGCGGCGTCGGGCGGGGCCGTTTCGGAGGAGGCGGCTGCCCAGGAAAAGGGTGTCGAGGCGGCCGCAGAGCGAGTGGAGGAGGAGGAGCCTACGCCCCGCGACGTCGTGGGTCTTGGGGCGAAGGAGGCTGGGGCGTCCTCCATTGCCGAGGCCATTGAGGGTGAGGCCAGAGCCCCCAAGACCTCCGAAGTCAGGGCGGTGGACGCCGGGGCCACCGAGGTAGAGATGGCGGAGGCCATAGCCCTTGGGTCCGTCGAGGCCGAGGCGATGGAGGTGGAGACGGAGCAAGTTTTGGCGCCGCCCCTGGTTCAGGCAATCTCGTCTGATGATTCCTCCCATGGGAAGGAGGCGACGGACGTCGAGGCGGCTAGTACCGTGGAGCAGCCAGTCCCAGATCCCGCCGAGGGGAGTTCGGCCCTTGTCCGGCTACGGCCCGAGCCCCATGGGTGGAACTTCCCTCATGTTTTCTGGCGGAACCGGGCTGACCCCGTGGGGGAGCCCATGTTCGCCCTTGAAGATACCGCAGAGGGGGGGCATTGGGACACCCTCGAGCAGTACCGCCAACTGGCAGTGCGGTCGCTGCAGACGGCGATGACTATTATGGGGCGGGACTTGCCCGGTGTCACACAGGTAAGTACTTTCCTCTCTCGTGCCACGTTGTTTTCTCTACGAGCCCCCTCGCAGTGTTTGACGTGCGTTTTTTGTTTTGCCTCCTTAGGAGCTCGAGACCCGATCCCTTGGGAAATCGGTGTTCCTGTGAAATGAGAGGGATATCTGGGACCAGCTCCGGCGGTAGAAGGGCCTGCTTGCCGATGCCCAGGGGCTTTTGTCGGCGCGGAGTGCGGAAGTGGAGGACCTCCTCCTTCGTTGTGCTGACATTCAGGCCGAGTTGGCCACGGCTAAGGAGCAGTCCACCCCTCTGGTGGCGAAGATCAAGGAACTGGAGGAGGAGCGAGACTCCTTTAGGTCTCGGGCCCAAGAAGCGACGGCCTCTGCCAAGGTCATAGCCGGGCAGCTGGGTGCGGAGCAGAGCGAGCATCAGGCGACGAAAGTCGCCTTGGTAGAGGCTACCAAGGCGGCCGAGGCCTCTCGGGTCAAGGTCTTAGCCTGGAAGAACAAGGCCGAGGGTAAGTTCCGCTGAACCGTGTTCCTTGTTTCATTTGTTCTGGTTCGCGTTTGACTCATGACCCCTCGTTGCGCCGTAGATCTAGAGAAAGAGGCTTCCCAGGCGGCTGAGGCCTCCGTCGCAGCGCAAGCGGCGCTGGATGTTGAGGTCCGGGAGCACGAGGCGCTGCGCAGCGCTGTCCGTACCACCTGCGAGGCCCTAGACGTCGAGGAGGTCCAATCAGCCAGCTCCCTTGGGAGCCGCCTGATTGCGTTGAGCGGCCGCGTCCACGAGAGGCTCCGGGGGGCGTTGCACACGGGTGTCAAGCACGCCCTGGCCGTCGTCTCCTTGCACTACGCCATCAACCTCGAGGCTGTCAGCGATGGCTACGTGTTGCCAGAAGATGAGGAGGAGGCTGATGCGGAGGTCGTGAAGCTGTTGGAGGCGGCCGAGGCACCTGGCACAGCGCTGGCCAGTCTATTTGAAGAAGAGGTGGTCCCTCCCGCGCCGGCTGCCGATCCTTGAGCTTTGACCTGGGCCAGAAGGGGCCATGTAACCGGATTGGGTTAGTTGTCATACCGTGACGTCTTTGTGGCCGTCGAGGCCTTTAAAGTATTTGCGTATGTGCGTCTTTTAACCGTTTTCTGTTCTACTTTCGAGCCTGTGCCCTCTGTCTCGATCTTGGGAACCCGCAAAGAAATCCCTCGGAACCTAAGCCGTCCTTCGGCGAAGGGTGGTGAGGGAGCTGCCGTAGCCCAGAGGCGTAGGCCGTTCTCACGACTCGACCGGCCCTTTGGCCTCCAGACAAGCTTTTGGTCTCTAGGTTTCTTGCGAAGGTCCCGTCGGAGCGCGAGAGAGTTTGGCGTAGAAAATTTTTTGAAAGACCATTAACAAACGGTGTTCGGGACTTAGGGGGTTCCCCCTTTTTAGCCCCCGAGGGAGGCTCGGCTTTGCAGAGGCAGAGCCGAGTCTCCCTTATAGCGCTATTGTGACGTCGAGGCCCTATTGATAGACAAGCTCTCTGCACAGAACTTCCTCGGAGCCTACGCTGTCCTTTGGGTAAAAAGGTGGTGAGGGAGCTGCCGTAGCCCGGAGGCGTAGGCCGTTCTCACGGCTCAGCCGGCCTTTTCGCCCTTGAGACGATCGTACGGTCCTTAGGTTCTATACAATCGACTTTGTCTATAAGGGGGGTTCCTCGAAAGATTATAACAACTAAGAACGCTTCTTTATTGTATTTCGAGAAACAATGTAAACAACGTTTGGAAATTTAAGGGTAGAAACGACGTAGCTGTTCTATGTTCCAAGCGTTGGTGAAGATTTCGCCCTTCTCATTGGCTAACTTGTAGGTCCCGGGCTTCAGCACTTGAGCGACGATGTACGGCCCTTCCCAGGGTGGGGTCAGCTTGTGGCGGCCCTTGTTGCTCTGCCTCAGTCTCAGCACCAGGTCGCCCACCTTCAGGTCTCGGCTTTGGACGCGCCGGGCTTGGTAGCGTCGTAGGGCTTGCTGGTACCTGGCTGAGTGTAGCAGCGCGACGTCTCGGGCTTCCTCCAGTTGGTCGAGGGCGTCTTCGCGGGCAGTGCGGTTGCTTTGCTCGTTGTACGCCTGTAGCCTTGGGGAACCGTATTCTAAGTCAGTGGGGAGGATGGCCTTGGCTCCATAGACTAGGAAGAACGGTGTGAATCTCGTGGCTCGGCTCGGGGTATTCCTTAGGCTCCAGATGACTGACGGGAGTTCGGCAAGCCATTTCTTGCCAAACTTCTTCAACTGATTGAATATTCTTGGCTTAAGGCCTTGTAGGATCATGCCGTTGGCACGCTCTACTTGGCCATTCGTCCTTGGGTGCCCTATGGCCGACCAGGCCACCCGGATGTGGTGGTCGTCGCAGAACGTTAGGAACTTGCGACCGGTGAATTGTGTCCCATTGTTAGTGATGATGGTGTTAGGAACCCCGAACCTGTGGATGATATCCGTAAAGAACAGCACCGCTTGCTCGGATTTGATCTGAGCGATCGGACGAGCCTCGATCCATTTGGAGAATTTGTCGATAGCTACCAGCAGATGGGTATAGCCCTCGGGTGCCTTCTGCAGAGGCCCAACCATGTCCAGCCCCCACACAGCGAATGGCCATGTGATGGGGATGGTTTGGAGGGCTTGGGCCGGGAGGTGCGTCTGTCGAGCATAGTACTGGCATCCCTCGCAGGAGCGTACTAGCTTTGTGGCATCGGCCACCGCCGTTGGCCAATAGAAACCTTGGCGGAAGGCGTTACCTACGAGCACCCGAGACTCCCGCGTGCAAGTCCCAAAGTAAGGATTGGCCAGCCTCGGTGGGGATGCATCGTTGGAGAATACCAGATGGGCTGCACCTATACAACTCGTCGTCGCAGAGGACGTAAGTCTTGGCGCGTCACGCAAGCCATCGGGCTTCGGTGCTGTTAGCAGGGAGCTCTCCTCGAACGAGGCGATCAAGGAAAGGGACTCGCCAGTCCGTTCCTTGGTCGGCCTTGGGAGGCTCTGCGTCAATCGCCATGGCCTCGGGCTCGGCGGGTGGGGTCTCGGCCGCAGAGGGGGCCTCGGGCCCTGCGGTGGGCTTGGCCGATGGGCCCTCTTCCGTCGCCGAGGCGTAGTCGACGGATGGCTTGTGGAGGTCTCTGGCGAAGACGTTCGGAGGGACCGGGGTCTGTGCCGACGCCATCTTTGCCAGCTTGTCCGCGGCCTCGTTGAACTTTCGTGCAACGTGGTTGAGTTCGAGACCATCGAACTTGTTCTCCAGGCGACGTACTATCGTGCAGTATGCCTTCATTTTGGGGTCATGGTAGCTTGACTCTTTCATCACCTGATCGACGACGAGCTGCGAATCACCCTGTACGTCGAGACGTCGTACTCCAAGTTCGATGGCGATTTGCAGGCCGTTGACGAGGGCCTCGTATTCGGCGACATTGTTGGAGGCGGCGAAGTGAAGCCGGATCATGTAGCGCATGTGTACTCTGAGGGGCGAGACCAGGAGCAGGCCCGCGCCAGCCCCAGTCTTCATCAGAGACCCGTCGAAGTACATGGTCCAGCATTCTGATTGGATTTGAACGGGTGGCAGCTGTGTGTCGGTCCACTCAGCTACAAAGTTGGCTAGGACCTGTGATTTGATCGCTTTCTGAGGCGCGAAAGACAAGGTTTCCCCCATGAGTTCGACAGCCCACTTGGCTATTCTACCCGAGGCCTCCCGGTTTTGGATTATCTCTCCCAGAGGAAAAGACGACACCACAGTCACCGGGTGGGACTCAAAGTAGTGACGCAGCTTGCGTCGAGCCAAGACTACGGTGTAAACCAGCTTCTGGATGTGGGGGTAACGCGTCTTAGTCTTGGAGAGCACTTCGCTGATGAAGTAAACAGGTCGTTGGACGGGTAGAGCATGTCCCTTCTCCTGCCTCTCGACTACTACAGCCGCGCTGACCACTTGGGTCGTCGCAGTGGCGTAGAGTAAGAGGTGCTCACCCTCGGTGGGCGGAACCAGGACGGGGGGGTTGGTGAGCAGTGCTTTGAGCCTGGCGAGGGCTTCCTCGGCCTCGGTGGTCCAAGAAAAGCGCTCGGACTTTCTCAAGAGGCGGTACAGGGGCAGGCCTTTTTCGCCGAGGCGCGAGATGAAGCGGCTCAGGGCCGCAAGGCATCCCATGACCCTCTGCACCCCTTTGAGGTCTCGGATCGGGCCCATGTTGGTCACGGCCGAGACCTTCTCCGGGTTGGCCTCGATCCCACGTTCCGAGACTATGAATCCCAAGAGCATGCCTCGGCGAACCCCGAAGACACACTTCTCGGGGTTGAGCTTGATGCCCTTCTTTCTGAGACATGTGAAGGCAACCTTCAAGTCGCTGACGAGATCACCGGCCTTCCTGGACTTGACTACGATGTCATCCACGTAGGCCTCAACGGTTCGTCCGATGTGTTCGCCAAAGACTTGGATCATGCACTGTTGGTAAGTAGCCCCTGCGTTTCTAAGGCCGAACGGCATGGTTATGTAGCAGTACATGCCGAATGGGGTGATGAAGGAAGTCGTGAGCTGGTCGGACTCTTTCATCTTGATTTGGTGGTAACCGGAATACGCATCAAGGAAGGAGAGGGTTTCGCATCCTGCAGTGGAGTCGACGATTTGGTCAATTCGTGGTAGTGGGAACGGGACTTTCGGGCATGCTTTATTTAGACCAGTGTAGTCCACGCACATCCTCCACTTGCCACTTTTCTTTCTGACCAATACAGGGTTAGCCAACCACTCTGGATGGAATACTTCCTTGATGAACCTGGCTGCCATGAGCTTCTGCACTTCTTCACCGATGGCCCTGCGCTTCTCCTCGTCAAATCGGCGCAGGCGCTGCTTTGCCGGCCTGGAGCCTGCCCGGATATCTAAGGCGTGCTCGGCGACCTCCCTTGGTATGCCCGGCATGTCCGAGGGACTCCACGTGAACATATCGACATTCGCACGGAGAAAGTCGATGAGCACGGCCTCCTATTTGCTGTCGAGGGTGGCGCTGATCTTCAGTCCTCGGCCGTCGGGGACGGTGGGATCAACTGGGACGAGCTTGACGGCCTCCGCGGGCTCAAAGGTCCCGGCGCGCCGCTTGGCATCGGGAACCTCGCTACCGAGCTGGTCGAGATCGGCGATGAGGGTCTCGGCCTCCACGATGGCCTCGGCGTACTCAATGCACTCGACGTCGCAGTCGTATGCATGTTCGTACGTGGACTCGACGGTGATGATGCCGTTGGGGCTTGGCATCTTGAGCTTGAGGTAGGTGTAGTTGGGGACCGCCATGAACTTGGCGTAGCACGGGCGCCCTAAGATGGCGTGGTAAGCCCCCTTGAATCCAACCACCTCGAAGGTGAGGACCTCCTTACGGTAGTTGGAGGGAGTGCCAAAGCAGACGGGTAAGTCGATGCGCCCGAGGGGTCGTGTGCGCTTTCCTAGCACGACGCCGTGGAAGGGCGCGGAACCACCTTGAAGCCGTGATTGGTCGAGCTCCAGGAGCTCCAGAGTGTTGACATAGAGGATGTTGAGGCCGCTGCCTCCGTCCATGAGCACTTTGGTGAGCCGGGTGTTGCCGACGATTGGGTCGACGACAAGCGGGTACTGCCCGGGGTTTGGAACATAATCGGGGTGGTCATCCCGATCAAAGGTGATTGCTTCCCGAGACCAATCGAGGTACCGGGGGGTGGCCACCCTGACCGAGAAGACCTCCCGGCGTTCCCTCTTTCGCTGGCACGCCGTGAGGCATGCCGAGGGTCCGCCAAAGATCATGAAGGCATTGCGTACCTCAGGAAACCCATCATCTTTATCGCCGTCCCTTTCGCCGGCGCCCCTTTTCCTGGCCTCATCGTCGTCGGGGAGCCCAAGCCTGGCGTAGTAACGCCGGAGCATGGTGCACTCCTCGAGGGCATGCTTCACCGGACCTTGATGGTAAGGGCAGGGCTTCTTCAGCATGTCATCAAATAGCCCGGGGCCACGGGGGCCTCGGGGATTCCTGCGATCTGTTGTGGCGACATGGACAGCCTCGAGGACCTCCTGCTTCCCTGGGCGTCCCTTCTTCTTTCTCTTGGGGACGCGGGTGGGCGAGGCCTCGGGGGCCTCGTCCTTCTGCTTCCCCTTGGCGTCGTTGTTGGGGAAGATGGCCCCCACTGCCTCTTTGCTCGAGGCGAAGTTGGTGGCGATGTCGAGGAGCGCGGCGGCAGAGCGCGAGACGTTGCGCCCTAATTCTCGGACCAAGTCCCGACAAGTGGTGCCGGAGAGGAAAGCCTGGACGATCTCTGAGTCGCCGACGCTGGGTAGCTCGGTGCACTGTTTGGAGAAGCGCCGGATGAAGTCTCAGAGAGACTCGTCCGGCTTCTGGCGGCAGCTCTTAAGATCCCAGGAATTCCCAGGGCGCACGTAAGTGCCCTGGAAGTTCCCGACGAAGATCCTAACCAAGTCGCGCCAGTCGTGGATTTGCGAGGGAGGGAGATGCTCAAGTCAGGCTCGCGCCGAGTCCGACAAGAGCAAAGGGAGATTGCGGATGATGAGCAGATCATCGTCCGCGCCACCTAGTTGGCAGGCCAGGCGGTAATCGGCGAGCCAGAGTTCCGGGTTGGTCTCGCCGCTATACTTCGCGAGGTTGGCCGACTGTCGAAACCGGGTGGGGAAAGGAGCAACGCGGATGGCCCTGCTGAAGACCCGAGGTCCTGGCGGCTCAGGGGAAGGACTGCGGTCCTCACCGCTGTCGTAGCGACCGCCTCGGTGTGGGTGGTAGCCTCGGGCAGCTCCGTCGTCGTGGCGCCATCGCCTGCCAACTACTTCGTGGTCGCCCTGTGCCTCGCGTTGGTCCCTAGGTCGATCGCGCACCGAGGGGGCTCCGTTGGCCGTCGGCGCGCGAGCGGGCTTAGGACGGACCGAGGCATCCTGGCCCCGGCGAGGTTGCGCTGTGGGTTGCTCCGAAGTGCCTCCGCGCCGGCGGGAGGCGGAACTTTCGGCCTGCTGCACCACTGCGGTTTCGAGGAGGTCGCGGAGCTCTCCGCGGACCCGTCGCCCCTCGGTGGTGGAGGGCTCGGGCATCGCTCGGACCAGCATCGCAGCCGCTGCGACATTCTGGCTAGCGCGATTAAAGATTGGGGGTGGCTCTCCCTCCTCGTTGTCGTTGATGCGGTGATGGACGTCGCTGGCCCTCCACCGGGCTCCTCCGCCCTCACCGCGCCCTTGCTGCTCCTGCTCGAGAGTGTCCCGAAGCTGTTGCAGAAGGAGTCGGTCTTGTTCGACCTTGGCTTGAAGCTCGCGGAGCTGCTCCAGGTCTGGGCGTCGATGCCCCCCGCGGACGGGATTCTCGTTCCGTGCTGTCGGGGCTTCGAGGCGCGGAGGTGTGGCATCACCCGCCCCTGCCCGGGGCGGGGAATGGTTGCCTGTCCTCTCTTCCTCTTCGCCCGCCCTTGGCATCCCGAGCCCGACGTGGAAGCACTCACGGGATGGATCGTAAGTCCCTTCGTTGTCGGAGTCGGAATAGCCGAGGCAGTAGTCGCTTGCGGCCAAGAATTGGCGCAAAGCCCCAGGGTTGTGGAGTTCGGAGAAATCCACCCCGGGCCATGCCTCGTCCTCGTCCGAGGGGTCGGAGTGGGTGCTCAGGTCGAGAGCGAAGCGCTGGCGGCGTTCCAAGGGGTGCTCGTGAGCAGCAGCGTAAGCGTAGGCATAAGAGGCGGTGGCATTTCTCAACCCAAAGGGGTACGGGGACGGTGCCGTCTCCACATTCTGCCCCGCCGGGGTCGGCTCTTCAGGGAGTGGTGGAGCGGAGCTAGATGACTAGGCGTCGGCGCGAGCCACCGGCGATTTTCCTTCGTCCATGCTCAGGCCAGACAGGTCCCCGGCCAGGGACCCCGTACCAACAGCTGGCCGTAGGATATCGGCGGGGAGTGGCGTGCCGCCCCGGGTTCGCGTAGCGTCGGGGTGGCATTGCTCGCGTCGTGCCTGGCGAGCGTGGCGAGAGCGGCCGCCCGGGCGCCGCCTGCGCCTGGGCTGCCGGGGCGTGACTTCATCGTCGGATGGTGGGGCTCGAGGAGTGAGGAGCACCATGTCGTACTCATGCCCTAGAGACATGAACTCCAGGCTCCCGAACCAAACTACGGTGCCGAGACGCAATGGTCGTATGGGGTCTGCCATCCGGAACTTGCTAGGATGACGAAGCTGACACGCAGAGGCCCCTACCTGGCGCGCCAACTGTCGGTGTTTTGGAACCAGGGGGTCCTCAACCGACGAGTAAATTTGTGATGCGTGCTCCCGAACCGGATGGTGATGCAAAGAGACACAAGGTTTATACTGGTTCAGACAATCGAGGCCCTACGTCCAGTCTGAGAGTTCGATCTTGTATTCCTTGCACCGAAGTGCTCGTGGTAGGGGGTTACAAGCTAGGTGAGAGAGGGAGCTAGGCCCATGTCTCGGCGGAGGTGGTGCGGGCTGCTTGAGGCGTAGTTCCCAAGCAGCATGGAAGCGTGTAGTTCTATCGGGGTGTTCGTCTTTTCGTTCGTTGCCCCCCTAGAAATGGTACCGGCTACCTCCTTTTATAGCCACAAGGAGGAAGCCAGAAGTACATGAGAAGTTTACTATTTGCTGACGTATTCTGCTCCCCGGAGCAGCGCGGCGTCGTGGGAGTTCCCGTCGGTGTCTAGTCGGTATGGTCTCCAGGCCGACAACATGCTGCGCTCCTGTACTTTTGTTGACTTGGTGAAGTGCGGAGACCTGGTGGCTGCTGTGGTCGGTTGTGCCGAGACCTGCTGCGCTGAGGCCTTTGCAGGCGGCAATGCGGGGTCTTGGCGGCCATCGTCGTAGTTGATTTAGGCGGAACAGTGCGGAACGTGTGTCTACAGGATATGGTATCAGTAAGGGATGGTAAAAAGGCGATTTGACCGTTGTCCCGTCGCTCCTGTCGCGGCGCACTGCCGATCGTGGCTTACGTAGTGGGTGCAGCTGGGCGCATTGATTGGATGCGACAGCCCGCTAGAGCGACTTTTGAGGCGGAGGCGACGAGGTTGCAGGACGAGCCCAGCCTCGAACGAGGCGGAGTATGGCCAGCTCGCCCGAGGCCCTACCGGGAGTCTCGGGCGAGGCGGAACTCGGCCAGTTTGCTGGTCCCGAGGTCACAGGAACCCAGTTCTGACTCCCCACGTCGTGTTCGTCCTTGGTGCAGGAGTTTAGGCAGCACTGTAGCTGGTAACCCCTGCACAGTCCCGTCGTGGATGGCAGGGCGCCGACGTGCTAGTCATCGTGCGACGACGTCGTAGGGAGCCGTGGCTCTGCAGACGCCGAGGACGAGCCATCGTGGGGGCTCGGCGGACATGGATCCTCAGGCTGCCGAGCCCCTGAAGCAAACTGCCGAGACCTTGGAGGGAATTATTGGTCCTGGGTACTGATTCCGAGGCCACAGTATCCCAGACATGGCTCCCCATGCTGCGTTGTTCTCGGAGCAGGAGTCGGCAGCACAGTGAGGCATGGGCATCAACCACGTGCATAGTGGTTGGCACAGTGGTGGGTAACCCCTACCCAGTCCTGCCTCCTGTCCCGTCGGCCATTCCGCTGTACTGTGTCGAGCATGCGGCCGACGTCAGGGGCAGCAGTTGGCTGAGTTAATGCGACACGACGTTTTGTCAGAGGGATGGGTGAAGGAAGAGGCAGCAGAGTGCTGCCGAGCCCGCCTCGCGCGAGACGGAGGGTCGGCGGCCCGGCCGAGGCCTGCGACGGGAGGGGGTCGGCCGAGGCCTTCGGTGGGGGATCGTCCGAGGTCAGCGGTGAGGGGGCCTCGGGCGAGTCGGAGAATCGGCCGAGGCCAGCGGTGTTTAGCTGGTTTCGATCTTTACGAAGTCTAAGCAGTCGTTTTTTGGTTCTTGCTTAGGGTACCCCTTCTTACGGTATCCGACACTTTTACTCAACATTACCCCGGTAGACCGGAAAAACCTATTCGATACCTCAGTGAATCCTAGTACATTCAAATGTGTATTTAGCCGGTTCCCTTTTCTAACTTGTTTGGCAAAAAACTTACAAACTAATATGGTGTACTCATCAGCCCAATCAATAGCATCACCCTGACCATGATTCGCGCAACATTTTTTGAAGTTCCAAACCCTGAATTCCACACAACAATATAATTTGTCAAACAAAATGCATGAGATGTTCATACCTCATCCTCCTTTGCCCTCCACTTTTGTAGCCAAAGCACATCTTCAACCTTGAGATACAGGTAGTAGGGGAAAGACTTGGCTTTGCTCAGCCTCCCTATTCAAGCCGCAACACCGATAATCTTGGTCATTGCATCCCAAGCAGCAACGCTGGCCTGAAGGGTACGGTGGTCGCGCCCACCCGCACCTGGCAAGGAGGCCGAGCCGCCACCCGCGCCAGGCTGGGAGGCCATGCCACCACTCCCCCAGAGAAGGGAAAAGCACCGGAGGAGGTCCACCGCCGGCGAACTGAGCTGACAAAGACTTCGAGAGCCCAACCCTAAGAACTATTTTCCCCATGGGAATGGAGCAAAAAAGGTGTGGGGTTGAGGAGGGCCCAATCTACCTCCTCTAGCCATCATTGGCGGTGTAGGATGGTCGTCGACGGAGAGGTTGCGGGCGGCGTGGCTCCCTAGCCACACGTGCTCTGTTGCTAGGGAGGGAGAACGAGCGTCAAGAGGAGGGAGACAAGAAACGAAAGTGAAAAAAAACAACGAATTGGTACGTGCTTGAGTTGTGTAATGGATGGCAGCGGTGGGTACTTACCCCCTTCATGATGATGTACGGAACCTGCATTTTCAGAGCACCCCTTATATGTTGCATGGAATCCATGGATCTAACCTCAAAATCCAGATTTTTGTTACTTCAGACCCCATGGGGGAGAGGTGTTTGGGTAAAAAAAAAGAATCTAGAGCTGATTTTAATAGATCTGGAGCATTTGGAGCTGTCGCAGACAAGCCCTTAGATAGCACCTCACTGTCTTGGCTGCTATCGTCTCCGGCGGCCATTGGGGCCACTCCTTTCCTTGATCTCCCATTATAAATAGCCCCCCCTGCTGCAGTCCACATGCAAACCAGAAGCTAGCATCCCAACATAGGCACTAGCTGTAATTAGAAGCTGTGAAGTG